>NW_006408615.1:9206502-9210310 GCF_000296735.1 Chrysochloris asiatica | reverse complement strand
TGATATGGAGCTTTTCCATCTTCTCTTTCCACAGATGTAGTCTATTTGATTTCTATGTGTTCCATCTGGTGAGGTCCATGTGTATAGTCTTCTCTTATAGTCTTTATGTTCCTGAAAAGCCTTTGGTTTCCCTGTGGATGTTCCCCAGAAGGGAAACAGTCAATGAGCAGTGTATGGCCACAAACTGAACGCTCCCAAGTACCCACGTTCATGTCAACGCAAACCCGCAAACCGTATCTCTGGTCCGGTCTCCTGCTTTGGCTAAGTGAGAAGGCGCAAACAGCCACTTCCTTCCGCTGTGCAGACGGAAACATGGTTCTCTAGGAAGGGGACAGGTAGTTCTGCACCTTGTGTTTTCTTCTCTACATTTTCCCTGTTCCCCATACCACCCTGTAAGCACCCTGACACGTGCAAAACATGTATTCTCCATGATATAAAAAGACACTCTTCACGCAGATAAACTTCACTGTCCAGCCAGTAACAGCTGTTTTGTTTTCATCCTTTGTAAGTAATTTCCCTCATTGGCAAACTAGCTCTTTTATTTTCTTTTCTGTAATGAATTAATGTCTCTTGGATTGGGTTCTGGTTGTTTTTTTTGTCTTTTGGCACCTATGTACACGCATAAGGTTTTTCCCTTCTGGGGCTAAACACCAACAAGCAGACTGCACTTGTCAATGAAATACCGAAATAGAAATATTCTCTGTCCTAGAGCAGGCAAATACCTGATCAACTGCCTCCCAGGATCACAAGAGGATTGCCCATGGGGGCACAAATGCCATCATGGACTGAACCCACACGCATGGACTGCCACTGTCCACAGAAGACGCTGATAGCACAGAAAAGCTGTCCTGCCTGCTGAAAACACTGCCCAGGGACAGAATCCTTGAGCCTCGCGTCAAAACATTCTCTGGATCCTGATCACTAGTAACACTTTGTTCCGGTCGGCCCGAGCCATTCATGCACTATGCTGCCACAGACCATGCTACCCAAGCCCCACAAAACCACTCTGGTTTCTGGTTCAGATTTCCTGAGCACGTGACATCTGCCAACAGTCCAAGATGTACAGCCCAAGCTCTATATTGATGTGCCCAATATCAGGGGGTAGAATAGACTCCACCCCCCGGCCACAGGGGTGATTGAACACTTCAATGATAATTAAAGGGCAGGTTTAAGCGGCTAATGGGAAAAGACAAGATGACCCCAACCAGGGTTACATATTGCACGCAAGCAGTCTGGGATCTCATCGCAGCAGAGCTCCCCAAAGAACACTTCTTATTTGCACCTCATCTCTGAGCAGACATACAAAGTGTTTTCTGTAAAAAACACTTCTTGTCCCTCTTACATGCAACCATTTGAGACAAAAGATCTGAATGAGAATAAGAAAAAAAATGATAAAAAGATTTGATTACTGAATGGGACATACTGCTAACAAGAAAAAATTCCCCTTGATGCTGCCACTAGAAGGTACAGGAAAACCAAAGGAAATAATCAATCACTCAGTCAAGCCCATTCTGACTCATGGTGCCCCCATGGGTAACAGGCTGTCATCTTTATAAAAAGTCATCCTGGTGGCTAAAACCATGACTAAAATACTCCACTGCCAACAGAAAGATGGGCAGTTCAAACTCACCAATCGCGGAGGAAGAAAAGACCCACCAATCTGCTCCTGTAAAGATTTCCACCTAAACTCTTAACTGTTGGTATATGGAGAGCAATGCAATCGTAATGATGTGAAATATATGATTTGATGAATGTGAAACTGAAGATCTGCTCTGTTCATAATACAAAGTTAAAAAATAAAAAAGAGAGATTTCTGCTCAGCCCCATGAGGCAGTTCTACTCTGCTCTAGAAGGTCAGTCACCATGAGTGTGAACAGAATTGATGAAGGCACACTATCATCTGTCCAGAAGCAGACCTCCAGGTCTTTGCTCAGCGGCACTGCTGGGTGGGTTCAAACCGCCAATCTTTTGGTTCGTAACTGAGAGTAAACCATTGGGATTACACAGAAGGCACAAGAAGAACATTAATATTCTTTGTTTCTGACTTTCCAAGCTACTGGGAGTACTCAACTTGGACAGCTTGCCGAGCCTACCAGCACACCGAAATCCCTGCAGACACTGCCTAGTTTCCTGAGCCTATGCAGCTGATGTCATGTGAGAATCAGCGTGTGGAGGCGAGGAGCCAGCTCCTAGCTGGAAACCTGTGTGTGAATGTGCAGGCTGACTTCAGAGGGAAAGCTACACTCCTCACCAGATGTGTGTAATGCACAGCGGAGTAGGCTTAAAGGGAATCAACCAAATACCGACATGCACTCACCATCCTGAATGGGCAGTGGATATGCCAGCCCTTGGAACCCCTTTGTTTCCTGTTTGTGGTATCCTGGGGAGGACAATAAAGGGACTGTTGGGAGGGTAGTCTGCTATGGTGCCTGTGACCTTCACTACCCAAAAACACACACACATGCAAAAACAAAATGCAAAGTTGCTGGTGAGTCAATTTTCCCTCTTGGTGACCCCATGTGTGTCAGAGAAGAACTGCACTCATAGGGTTTCCAATGGTGGGCTTTTCAGAAGGAGAGTGCCAGGCCTTTATGCCGTGGTACCTCTGGGTGGACTTGAACATTCAACCTTTCAGTTAGCAGTGATTCCAGGAATCTCACCTGGACCAGAACCAGAAGCCTTGAACCCAGGATATTCCCTCATGACTGAGTCTGGGAAACGAGCCTTCTTTTCTCTCTCCTCCAATTTCCTCTTATTGGGGAAAACTCCCACCCCATCTGGCTACACAAGACACTCTCTCTGTGTGTCACACAACACTTGGCCAAGCCCAGTATGGAGGGAACAATACCGATGGACTTCAGTATATAAGAGGAATGTGTGTAGACCACCAACCCTGCAGGAGCAGCGGGGCGGTGGCCTGCTAACCAGGAAGGATCCACACTCATTGTGCAAGCTGACTTTGCTGCCTCTTCCCCATGTGCGGACAGCACTGTTCCTTCCACCCAATGCCTGTGCGTAAGTCACATCTTTCTTAGTGACCCCAGACTTCGGCACAACAATCTGACATAGTGAAAAAGCTGACACATCCTTTTGGCAGGATTGCAGGGAAATGGGCAAATGCTCCTACTCTGCCGGGAGGTGTGCCAAATGTTATCTCTCTAAGGGAGAACAATTCAACCACACTTATCAAACATAGTTTGTATTATCCCTTTCACTAATCAGTCCTCATTTATAACAGATAACAAGTGAAGTTGGTCACAGCTTGTAAATGCAAAAGATTAGAAATCACCCAATGTCTTTCTCTAAGGACTTCTGGTGTGGCATTGTGGGTTAATGCACCAGACTGCAAAGTTGCTTGAACCACAAGGTCAGCAGTTCAAACTCACCACCTGCTCCTCGGAAACCCTATACAGCGTCGCTATGGGTTGGAACCAACTCGAATGCAATTAACAACAACCTAACAACGTCTTTCTCTAAAGGACTGATTGACCAATGAGACACTGATACCAAGGAAAGGAATACCAGTAGATGGAAGGCAGACACCAAATTGTGTGCACTCACTGTGGCATTCCATGGGCCCAGCAAGGAACCTGGCATATACTATGTGTAATATACAAGGGACTTGGTATATACCATGTGCAATACACAAGGGAGTTTCAAAACGTTGCAGGAAAAATGACATGAAAAGATAACAGAATTTTTCCATAAACTTTTTGAAGCACCCTTATACATGCCACTGCCGGGTGCCATTGAGTTGATTCTGACTCATAGCGAACCGATGGAACAGGACAGAACTGCCCCCCCCCCC
>NW_006408615.1:9205769-9206337 GCF_000296735.1 Chrysochloris asiatica | reverse complement strand
TTAACAGCTGAGGACTTAACCACTGGGTCATCCAGACACATGTCTTTATTTCTCTCTCTCTATGTATTTGTTTGACACAGCTCAATAATTTTGGTTTTTATTTTAGATCAGAAAACCAAATATTTGGATTCCAAGGCAAGCATGATTGCAACATATCTTTTCAAACTTTCGATATATACATTTTTAAATGTATTATGGTGAATTGCCATAGTTTACAGAGCAGATTATCAATTTCACATTTAACAAAGCACATACTTTGTTGCATTTCAAGGATTGCAATCCCCTCCATGTAACTTCAGTAATTCCACTCCTCCCTGTGGATTTTGTTTCATTTTACCTTCTTTTCTAACCCTTAGGAATTTTGCGCTTAGGTAAATCCTGCCTTTTTTTTTTTTAACTTTTCACTTAATTTTTACTTATGTTGATTAATTCTTCTTTTTTTTTTTAATGTCTTATTGTGAATTATGTGATAGTTTTTATATGGGAGAACATTAGCTTTACATTCATCATATCATATATCATTTCATTGCCATGGCTACAATCTCCTCCATGCATCATCAACCAACCA
>NW_006408615.1:9204109-9204771 GCF_000296735.1 Chrysochloris asiatica | reverse complement strand
GAAGGGGGTTTGCCCTTAGGGGACCCAATCACTTGCCTTGATGTCTTCTGGGTGGGCAACTTGCTTGTTCTTGAAGTAATCAGTCGGACTGCCATTGTTGTTTTGTATTTTTCCTGTTGATCTTTCTTTCAAGAAGTATCTTCTGTTCTTCCAGACACTCTAGGATGGTCTGCTTGTCCTTTCAAGTGGAAATTTACCATCTCAGAAGACTCTGAATGGGGTTCAGGATTCCACTTATGGTCTTACGTAATGCAGCGACTCCGCAGGAAGCCTCCTTCACTGGGCACATTGTAGCCCCATTTTTGGTATTCCAATCAGTTATAGGCAGAAGACAGACAGGACTTACACTTCTATGGTGATTATTTCTGGCTATTTCCTTTCTCTCCCCCTCAAGTGTCTATTTTATAATGGTATGTCAAAGAAACCAAGATTCAAATGACAGCCATGCATTTTAACATTATTTCCCCCCTTCTCCCCATTCCAACCATGCCTCAATCCCTGTATCCCAGAGCCCTGTTGTTCCAAGGTTGTGCATACATCATTATTTACCTCTGTCCCACTTAGGCCATGCAAACCTGCCTAATTGTTTCCCATACAACTTGTTCTTCCATTCCCCTCCCCCTTCTTGTGTATTGCCGCGCCCCCCAGCACCCAAACTATCC
>NW_006408615.1:9198688-9201254 GCF_000296735.1 Chrysochloris asiatica | reverse complement strand
ATGTGTTGGTTTTGACTTATAGAGACCCTATATAGGGTTTCTGCAGAGTGGCTGGTGGGTTTGAACCGCCCAACCTGCGGCTCAAACTGACCTTCCAGTCTAGCGCATATATCCTACAGTGCCACACCAGGACCTATCTATTACTGACAGGCTGAAAATCGAGCCATGGGGGTAAGTTCAATTCCAGACCTGAAGGATAACCAAGGGGTTCCTTGGTTAGTCATGGGTTCCTCCAGTGAACTTACCAGTAAGCTGAGTCTTTTTCATAACTTTGAGGTTTTTTCCACATTTTATCCCACTCTATCCAGAACTTTCTAAAGTGATCCCTTTCAGAACAGTTGGTCATGGCAAGCGGGCAACATCTAGTTCTTCTGGTCTCAGGCTCATGGAGAGCGATGTTCCTGGGGTTCATTGATCCACTGAACTCAACTGTTTCCAGCATCTTCAGTTCTCATGACTCTTCTTTCCTCCACACACGAAGACACCAATAATTGCACCTTAGGTGACTGCTCACGAGCTTTGAAGATCCCAGTCGCTACTCATACCGGCAGGATATGCACCATTGTCTTTGCAGACTAGATCATGCCAATTGACCATGGCACTCCCTCTGAGACTTCGGCCCTGAACCCCCAGGCCCAGCAATTCACTCCTTCAAGGTGTTTGATAACGTCTAAGAAATGTTCATAACTTTGCCCCCTGTATGTCCCACCACATTCATGGGAGTGTTTGCAGCAAAGATAAATACCCATGTACAAATATCCTCAGTGAACCCTCCCATACTTCTTCAGCCTGTGCATCTATCTATGTTTGTACGTGTTTGTTAGGTGCAGTCGACTTGGTTCCAACCCACAGCGATCCTATGCACAATCAAATGAAACACCATCTGGTCCTGTGTCACCCGTAGATCATTGTTATTCTGAATGAATGAAGGCAATGATTCTAACTCAGTCTACCAGGAGCTCCTGGATGGAACAAAAAGGTAATTCTCTAGGCTGCTAGCCAAAAAGGTTACGGTTCTAGCATCCCCAGAAGTACCTCACAAGAAAAATCTGGTGATCTACTTCCAAAAATTCTACCACTGAAAAACCCTATGGGCATAGCTCTATTTGACTGACACATATGGGTCTCCAGGAATCAACATCGAATCAACAGCAACTGGCTAGCCTGTGCACCATCAGGATTAAATGCCTTAACTAACCAAACACAATGCCATTTGCACAATGTGGACTATGCAGATGCAAAGAGAACTATTGAAACATGTCATTGACGCACCCCTAGCATACCAATCCCCATCCCCTCAGGGTACAAAATAAAGTCGCAAGCCTTTGACATTGAAGTACCTGTGCATTCACCAGTTCCAAAAGCACCTCCCTCCCAAGGTCCCTTCAGTTCTACACAGGAGGTTGGGCTGAGGATCAGAGCCCTAGTGCTGGCTTCAGAAGTCATTCTCTCCGCGTTTCATGCTCTGTTCAGTAAATCTCCGTGAAGCTGGGCTCCCTATGTGCGCACTCTCTGGGCACGTGTGTGCAGTCTCCCAGTGGCAAATGCACCTGGATAGGTCGTGCACATGGTGGAGGGTGACTGATCATGCATGAGTCTGTCTTGGCCTCTGGCTCTGCTCCAAGAAGTAGCAGGGACAGCTCATCAGATGCAATCCTAACTGGGCATGAAATGCCCACAAGGGCACCGGGAAATCCCAGCCTGAGCTCAGGGAATCCTAAGTCCACTCTACAAGGAGGAGTCAGCTTTTCTCCTTTTCTAGTCTTAATAAGAAGTCCTGGTTTGTTACTGTGGGACTAAAGCACTGGACCATAAGGCAACTTGAACCACAACATCGGCAGTTCAAACTCACTAGCTGCTCCTTGGAAACCCTATAACAGGGTTGCTATGAGTTGGAACCAACTTGACAGCACTTCACAACAAGTTTTAATGAAAGTAGCATGGATGAAGGAACAACTCTGTTCTAGAAGAAATACAACCAGGAAGTGAGAGGATGCTGAGACTTCAACTTGCTCCCTTTGGACGTGTCGTCAGGAAAGACCAATGGCCAGAAAAGGACATCGTATTCGGTAAAGCACAAAACCCATTTTCACTGACTTGATTCCAACTCATAGCATCCCGAGACGACGGAGGAGTAATGTCCCATCCTTTCTAAGGAGGTCATCTTTACAGTAGAGGGTCAGTGAGAATGAGGGAACCCTCCCACGAGATGGATGGGCACAATGGCCCCAACGTGGACTCAAATAAACCAGCAGTCGTGAGGATGGCGCATTTTATTCTGTTACCTAGTAAGGTCGCCGGGAATTGGAGCCAACTCAACAGCAAATAATATCAAAGTTGGCAGCCGGGAGTGCATCCCCCACATCTTTGCCAATGCTGGGCATCATTCTTAACCAGCTTTGCCAATGTTCCAGTACTAGACCATGTGACCTTCTACCCACTTATTGTGTGACCTTGGAGTATGATATCCCACACCCTAATTGTTTTTTCTTTTCTTTTTTAACTTTGTACTGTAAATTGGGTAAAGATTTACAGAGCAGATCATCAGTTTTAAATTCAACAATTC
>NW_006408615.1:9195396-9198173 GCF_000296735.1 Chrysochloris asiatica | reverse complement strand
CTAACTCTTCTGAATTTTGTCCTTGGGTAAAGGCTGCCCTTTGCATCTCACATGGTTGCTTATCCTAAATCCACAAGCCAATATTGAGTCTCGTTTCTTTCATTTATAACATGAAAGGTTTGGAAAAGAAAATCATTAATTACCTTTCTAGAAAGATCCTTCTAATCTGGATACCAGCTCTGTTCATTCTATCAGAGGTAGCCTCCAATGACCTCTTGACACAAGAATGTCTCAGTGCTACCTGCCCCTTGGTGAAGAGGTGAAGAGGTCAGAAGGGAGATTCATGGAGAGAAAGTTCCTGCTCAACAAGTCACCTTGGAAAGAAAGCAGGTAAGCCCTCACCACTTACATACCTTGATCATGTGCTCCACAGATGTCTGAGCACCTGCAGTGTACCGGTTCCCCTCCAAGATCTGGAAATACACACAGAAGTGAACAAGGCAAAGTCCTTGGCTTCACAGAGATGCTGATCTACTGGAAGAAATTAACAAAGAAATACATCAGATGGAGATGTTTGCAGAGCAGTTGGACAGGGGGGACATGGTCGGGAGTAAGGGTGCCACTTGATGCAGATTACTTACAGGTGTCACAGAGAGGGAGGTAGGGCGCACGGTCTAGGGATATCTGGGGTTAGCATGTTTTGTGTTTCAAGAGGGAACTAGGTGGGTGCATAGGCCCTGGGACACAGGTACTTACGTGTTCATGGAACAGCAAAGAGGCTTCTGTGCCCTGAGGGAGGTTGGAGAGGTAATGGGGAAGGGGACAGGCTATGGGGACCTGAGGACCCTGGGGGAATATGTCTTTCCCTGAGTAGACCAGGGTGTCACTGGGAGGTTTTGAGCAGGGAGACCCTATGGATGACTTACTTCTTTAAGGGTTGCTTTTTAAGAATAAACCACAAGTGTGGCAACTGGCGGGCAGTTGTGAAGCCCTTGTGATCATCAGATGGACAAGTGTGGATGTAGAGCAGGAACAGGAACTATGGAGGGTGCCTTCTTTTGAGCAAATTTCCCACATCTCCCTGCCCTCTGTCTGGTCTGAACTGCAAGGCCGATTTGAACCACAAGGTCAGCAGTTCAAACCCACCAGCTACTCCTTGGAAACCCTATACAGGGTCACTATGAGTCAAATCCAACTCAACAACTGCCTTCTGTAAAGGATTAGCACTGGATGGCTAACTGCAAGGTCAGCAGTTCAAACCCACCAGCTGTTCCTCGGAAACTCTATACAGGGTCCTCATGAGTTAACGGTGCTTAACAACAACAACCCCGCCCTCAACAGGCTCAGTCATACCCCAGCTTAGGTCTGTCTTGGGAGGGGTGGGGGTGAGGGTGTTCTCTCTTCCCTGGCCTTCCAGCACCACCCTCAGCCAGAACCCCCACCCTACACAACACTGAGGCCCTTTGGGGATTTTGTGTTTCACCCCTGCCCCTTAACAGGTCACCACACCTGGCGGCTAGCCAAGTTGAATGCCTCCCCATCACTCAAAGCCAGACTCCGGGAATTCCAGGATTCTGCCACACATTCTTCCCAGCCACCACCCAACCGGGAACCTCCTCAGCACAGTGCTGAAGAAGAAGTGCCTGCCATGAGTAAGGAATGTGCGATGGGTGGGCACCCTGCCAAACACTGAGTGTTCTTGTGTCATTTGTCTTCACAACAGAGATGAGAAAAGTAAGATGCAGCAAGGACAGGCAACTCCCGCAAACCACAAGGTGAGTAATCATGAGGCAGGTGTATGTGCCCACAAGTCTCAGATACCTCCAGAGAATCAGACATGTTTCCGAACAACCACCATGTGCCAGGTATGCACGGTAGGAACCAGTGTATGAACAGTATCCCTGAAACCTTGAACCTCACCCAGTCTGGACCACGACTAGACTCTGGAACCAAGAGAGTGGTCAAAAGCCACTGGCTCCCCAGGCAGGGATGGATTACCCAACAAGTAAGGTAAGCATGTGCTTAGTGCCTCAACAAAACAAGAGCAAAGCAAAGACCCATAGATGCCAAGCAGATGAGCACCGCTTTGGAAGAGAACTGACTGACAGGGCTCTCAGTGAAATGAATTTCACTTTCTAAATTTTGAATACGGGAGGGGTGGGTGGACTTTATTTCGGATTGACTGGATGGATATAACCTCACATTCAGTTCTCTTTCGGTAAGCATAAAAGAACATGTCCGTGGAATGATAATCACTTAACTTGTTATTCATCAAGTCCTATGCAAAGCGAAGCAAACCGTGACATTAGATTGAGCAAACCTTCATATCTGTATTTGCTTTTTTCATTCCCTCCCATACCCATCAGGTATCAGCAGTTTTCCAATGAGCTGTGAAGAGGCAGCATCAAAGGGCAGATAAGCATCAAAGTGAGTAAGCAAGTTTCAAAGTATTAGCCCAAAATGAAAAACCCTCCTAATAAATCTACAAAGGGTCCACCAACAAACAAATGAAATTACTTCCAACTGCCTTGTAAATACTATTTTTATGACCATCTCAGAGCTGAAGAACAAAATAACATGTTGTAAACCAATTGGTTTACTTAATAATAAATTCTTGTGTCAACATTCAAATATGAATGTAAATTCTATTTGGTACATTTTACTTACTTTATAAATTTTACTTATTTTCAGTTATTCAAACCTACTTCATGGACTTGTTTTCATTTTCTTCAGCTTCAGTTTGAATTTGCATATCAGTAATTGATGGTCTGTTCCACAGTCTGCCCCTGGCCTTGTCTTCACTGATGAAATGGAGCTTTCCCATCTATTCCACACAT
>NW_006408615.1:9192793-9194131 GCF_000296735.1 Chrysochloris asiatica | reverse complement strand
TGTTGTTGTTGACGGAGCTCCTCACTACACATCTACCTGATCCTCCATCTTGCTATGGTAAAACCAAAATTTTAAAAAGTGACAATTTTAGACCCAGGTAAAATGAAAAGGCAATACGTAAGCAGATTGTAAAAAAAAAAAAAAAGGGAAGTTTGCAGAAGATGAAAAGGATTTGTGAATCCCTAAAATAACTCCAAAATTAACTTCCTTTTTGAAATGTAATTATGAGACTTCTTCAATTGAACACTCAAGTTTAATGGGTACAAATTGTTGTACTAATCTGCTAGTACTGAAATCACTAAAGCAATACAAATGTAACAGAATTTGGAACAAATTCTGCTTCCATTCCTTGCTATAATAAGGAAATTCATAATGGTGTAGAAAGTAAAACTATTTTAAAATCTGAAATTGTCACATTTGCAGACCACATACTACTTTAAAATTGGAAATTATCACATTTCCAGACCACATAAATAACAGAAATATACATCTTGTTTTGTGAAATACTTTTTTCTTCTAATGATACAAATGATTGGATCAAAAGAGGGACAAGTGATTGTCATCATCACAGTGGACCATTTGAAAATTCACATCAAAAATTTCTGGAAGATAAAAAAGGTTCTGTAGATAGAATATATGGATGGCTTTAGCAATTGGTGCAAACCAGATCAGTCATGAGGTACGAGGCTGTCTGTGACAGGATAATATCCAGATCAGTCATGAGGTACAACGCTGTCTGTGATAGGATAATATTCAGATCAGTCATGAGGTACAACGCTGTCTGTGATAGGATAATATTCAGATCAGTCATGAGGTACAATGCTGTAAGTGATAGGATAATATCCATGAGCCTACAGGGGAGCCCAGTTAATACCACTATTATTCAAATTTATGCACCAACCACTAAAGCCAAGTGAGGATGAAATAGAAGAATTCTACCAACTTCTTCTATCTGAAATAGAGCAAACATGTAATCAAGATGTATTGATCATTACTGATGATTGGAATGCAAAGGTTGGGAGCAAAGAGGAAGGATCAGTGGTTGGAAAATATGGCGTTAGTGATAGAAATGATGCTGGAGAACACATGATAGAATTCTACAAAATCAATGATTTGTTAATTTCAAATACCTTCTTTAGACGCCGTAAGAGATGACTATACACATGGACCTCACCAGATGGAATACATAGAAATCAAATTGACTACATCTGAGGAAAGAGACGATGGAAAAGCTCCATATCATCAGTGAAAACAAGGCCAGGGGAAGACTGTGGAACAGACCACCAATTACTCATAAGCAAATTCACACTGAAGCTGAAGAAAATGAAAACAAGTCCA
>NW_006408615.1:9179796-9192588 GCF_000296735.1 Chrysochloris asiatica | reverse complement strand
GGTCTAAGAGCTGAACAGAAAATTTCAAAGATCAGCTCGAGAAGATAAAGCCAAATATTACAACAAAATATGCAAAAATCTGAAGTCAGGAAACCAGAATGAAGAACACGGTCAGCATTTCTCAAGCTGGAGGAACTGAAGAAAATATTCAAGCCTTGACTTTCGTTATTGAAGGATTCTCTGGGAAAATTATTGAATGATGCAGAATGCATCAAGAGAAGATGGAAGGAATACACAGAGTCAATGTACCAAAAAGAAATGGTTAATGTTCAACCATTTGAAGAGGTAGCATATGATCAAGAGCCAATGATACTGAAGGAAGAAGTCCAAGGTGCATTGAAGGAAGTGGCAAAGAACAAGGCACGAGGAATTGATGGAATAAAAATGGAAATCTTTCAAGAAAATCAGGCGGCACAGGAGGCACTCACTCATCTCTGCCAAGAAATCTGGAAGACAACTATCTGGCTGACTGATTGGAAGAGATCCATATATGTGCCCATTCCAAAGAGAGGTGGCCCAATGGAATGTGGAAATCATAGGAATAGGGAAATCATCAGACAATCTCTTTGATATCCCAAATAATTGGATGGGACTGTGCAAACGAGGTGTCTGAAAGCTGTAAAGGTTGGGTTATATGTCTACCTGGCTAGGTAGGCCATGATTCCCAGTATTGGATGGTTGTCCTCCATTTATGATCTCATATCATCTTCCTCCCGAAGTCCAGGTGTGGCACTGTGGGTAAATGCACTGGCCTGCAAAGTCAGTTTGAACTACAAGGTCGGTGGTTCAAGCTCACCAGTTGCTCCTTGGAAACCCTATACAGGGTTGCTATGGGTCAGAACTGACTAGATGGCACTTCACAGTAACAAACACAACATCATCTTCCCCCATTGTTTGGGGTAAATCCTGACCTATATGCTAACGAGGCAGGCTGAGGTCTTATTTGTTATGTTAATGAAGCAGATCAGGATACATTTGTTATGTTACTGAGTCAGGATGAGGGTGGGATGTGCTCTGCACTATAGCATGAGTCACACTTGTTAATCTTCTAAGAAATAAAAAGAGAGAGAAGTGGTCAGAGAAGGGAGTGAAGCGAGTCTTTGGGATCTGGGATCCCAACCCTGAGACCTAGACCAGGAGACATAGACTGAGCTGTTAACACGGGAGAAACCCAGGACACCAGCAGGAGACGGTGCAGCAGGCTTTGCCCAGCCCACGACAGAGCCAAGCTTGCAGGCTCCTGGAGCAAGAAAGCTGAGCGGCTTTGGGCCAAGACTTACTGGCAGAGTGTGGTGATTTGGGCCACTTAAAAACTGGCAGTTGCTGGAGAAGGACATCATGTTTGGTAAGGTGAAGGGTCAGAGAAAAAGGAAAATCCCCAGTGAGATGGATTGCCAAAGTGGCAGCATCAATGGGCTCAAGCGTGACAACAATTGTAAGGTTGGCCCAGCACCGGGCAGTGTTTTGTTCTGTTGTACATAGGGTCACTATGAGTTGGTACCAACTTGATGGCACCTAACAACTGGCAGAGCTGAGGGCAGAGGCTGAGCCAAAGGGTTAAGGAACTGAGAAGGCAGAGAGAGTCTGTTCTGGCTGAAGACCTGTATCCTGATTCACTCCAGATTCTGAATTACAGCCTGGTGTGGTGCTGTGGATCAGCACCGGACTGTAGTTCAAACCCACCAGCTGCTCCTTGGAAACCCTCTGGAGCAGGAATTCTCCTCAGAATCTCCTCCAGCTCCCTCTCTCTGAAAGTTCCCAGTCAGTTACTAACGTGTCCTTCCAGCCCAGCTCAGAATGGAGCTGTCCTTTGGGACCCAGGGCTGGGCCCCTCCTACCACCTGCATCCATTGAGATGCCAGTCTAGGGACCTGCCCCCTCCTTCTCCTGGGATTCAGGCTAAGCTCTCTCCTGGCTCCTTCCCATCAGTTCATAAATGCAGCCAAGTCTCCCTTATTGAAAACTCACGCACACACAAAGTAAAAATTTGAACCAAAGCAAATTGAAAACCAAATCACAATAAGAAGGTAAAAACAACAACCCCCGCCCCAACAAACGCATAAACTTTGCTCCTCTATAAGCACACACATACACACATATCAGCAAGAGCACAAATAAACGCCAGATGACAACACGGAAGAAAATCTATACCATCCAGAGACCAGATGAAGGCAAAAACCTCACTGCAGAGCTCCAATCAATAAACACACTAAGATCTTACATGTTCATATTCTTGGACCCAGTAATTTCAGGAAATAATTAGAAAAGTAGATAATACAGGTAATCCATTTAAAACAAATGTGTGTGTGTGTCCACCTCCAACTGTTCAGCCAATTCCAACCCACAGAGACTCTGTGTGTGTCAGAGCACAACAGGGCTCCCGTGGATCGTCAATGGCCGATTTTTAGACGTAAACCACCAGGACCTTTCTTCTGAAGTGCCTCTGGGTAGGCTGGAGCCTTCAACTTTTCAGTTAACAACCGAGCTCATCCAGGGAGGCTCTCTCTCTAGATAGATACATAGATAAGTACATGGACAGATGTCATTGTTAAGTGTCATCAAGTTGGTTCCAACTGATAGCGACCCTGTATAGGGTTTCCAAGGAGTGAGTGGCTGGTGGGTTTGAACCATCAACCTTGAGATTCTAACCGACCTTGTGATTCCAGTGTTTTTCCTACAGCACCATACCGGGGCTCCGAGAGACACACAGATAACGAGATACGGACAGACAGTTGTTGAATGTTACTGAGTTGGTTCTATGGTTTTATGTACAAAAGAATGGACCAGGGCCCAGTCCTGCAACATCCTCCGAAACGATGCTATGTCGGAGCTCATTGGTATAGTCACGGTGCCAATTCATGTCTTTGAGAGTCTTCCTTGTTTTTGGTGGTGGCTATGTGCCGTGGAGTCGGTTCCGACTCACAGCAACCCTGTACAGGGTTTCCAAGGCTGTAAATCTTTATGGGAGCAGAAAGCCTTATCTTTCTCCCACGGAACAGCTGGTAGTTTCAAACTGCTGACCTTAAGGTTAGCAGCCAGACTTGGAACGACAATTGCCTTAAATCAATCTCTGCTGAAATATAAAAATGATCACACTAGCAAGCAACCCCCAATGACATGGATTAATCAAGTGGCAGCATCGATGGACTCAAGCGTGGCAACAGTAGTGAGGTTGGCCCAGGATCGGGCAGTGTTTCGTTCTGCTGTGCATAAAGTCGCTATGAGTGGGTACCAACTCGATGGCACCTAACAACAACAACAACAAGCAAAAGAGGCAGTAATGGATGAAGAGAGATGTCAGGCCACATAAAATCACCCAGAGGAGATGCTCAGAAAAGACAAGAGCTGTTCCCCAAGAGCCGGAGACAGAGAGAAAGCTCATCCTTTGAGCTAGTCCTGAATTCAGACTTGTAACTTCCTAACACCCACCGTGGCATTTCTCTTACAGCAGTACTAGAGAACCAAGGCACATACCAACAATCATGAAAATGGCACAGGGCAGACCAGCATTTCATACCGTGATCCATAAAGCCACCACTAGGAGTAAGAGATGTCTCAACAGTCATTAAGAACGGCAACAGAAATATATGAGGGGTGGGAGGGTGGTGTTCAATTCACTATAGTCGAAGAAAGAGCTTGATGGCTCCATAAAATAAGCACTGGACTTCAAACCACAAGTTCGTTGGTTCAAGCTCGCCAGCCGTACCACAGGAGAACGATTAGGTTTTCTGCTTCCGTAAAGATGTATAGCCTCGGAAACGCTAACACAGGGTGGCCATGAGTCAGAACTGACTGACGGCATTTCACAACCACCACACGCTATTTTCAAATTCTGAGTGCCCCTCTCTCATTCCAACTCTGGGAACAGTCTTCTCTCCAATGCTGCCACCTTGTCTACTCTGCCCTGGACCCCAGAAGATTTGCATCTCCAGGAGTTCAGATCCAGGGTACAGCTGCTAAGCAGGTATGGGAGGGCTGGTGTGGTGGGTCACAACCTATATTCCATGTGAAGTCACTGCCAAAGGTACAGCCAACCCTACAGGGCCCAGGTTCATCACAAATGCGGAGCAGCTGACCTTGAGATTCCAGCTAGATAAAGAGCCATTATAGGTCTTTGAACCAGTTCAGTCATGGCAATGAGATGAAATCTAAACAGACCACAATTTTTAAAATTTAGGTGAAGCAGAGGGAGCCCTGATAATCGAAAGGGCATTGGTTCAAACCCACCAACCGTTCCCTGGGAGAAAGATGTGACAGTTTGCTTCTGTAAAGATTTACAGCCTTGGAAACCTAGAGGAGTTCTATTGTATCCTGTAAGGTGTCCGTGAGTTAGAATCAACTTGATGGCAGTGGTTTGTTTTGGGGATGGGGGTGTTGTTGTTAAGTGCCTTTGATGAGTCCATTCTGACCCATAGCGACCTTGTATAGGGTTTCCGAGGAGCAACTGGTTGAGTTTCCACCGCCGATCTTGCAGTTCAAATGGCTCTGCAGTCTGGTGCATTAATCCACAGCACCACACCAGGTGGGGGTAGGGGTGGTGGTGATTATGTGCTGTGGAGTCGGTTCTGACTCAATAGCGGCCCTGCACAGGGTTTCTGAGGCTGTAAATCTTTACAGGAGCAGAAAGCCTCATCTTTCTCCCACGGAACAGCTGGTAGTTTCGAACTGCTGAACTTAAGGTGCTCAGCCCGATCTGTAACCGCTACGCTACCAGAGCTCCTTGGGGGTTGGGGTAGGGGTAGGTAAGGCAGAATGATAACAAGAAAAAATTATGGGGCTGAAGACCTGGAATGGGAGACTGAGATAGGCACAGTGAGCCCTTTAGGAGCCTGATACAGGAGATTGGATTCTGGGCAGGGCTGGGCAGAGGCACACACTGAAAGCAGCGTGACCAGCAGCCACCTTTGAGCTGGGTACCATTCATTGTTTCTGACTCTGTGGATCAGGAGATTCCGTCGCTATACACACTGCCCTTGTTTTCTAAGAGGGAGATTTAATTTCTAGCAGTCGGTTATTGACCCATCAATTTTTCCCATTTTGGTTATCAAGGCTAGTTCACCCTCATTTTACAAATTCAGGTCTGTTCTGAATTTGCTCAGTGGGCCACGATTGAACTGGAAAGAACTAGTTCTCAACCTGGAAGGAAACAAAACACATCTTTTAAAAAAGAATCTCTAATTCTGAGTTTGTCTGTGCTGTCCCACTAGGAATGCAGAGACAGGTACCCTTCCTTGAACAAGCGCTAGAAAAATGTTTGGGAGAAAAAGGACAAAGAGAGGATCTCACTTGTTTATTTTTCTTTCTTCAGAATAACAAACAGTCTGTGGTTCGGGAGCTCCCTCCCTTGGGTGATTTCTGCTATGAAGACAATGAGGGGCAGCCAGATTGAGGGGCCTGAGGATTTACAGCTGGGGAAGTTAGAGGGGTGACTCTCCATTCTTCAAGAGGAGGTGACAAAGTGGAAGTCTTTGGGCAGCTGGAGGAGAGGACAAGAATGCTCTTGAAATATTTGATAAATAATGTTGTTGGTAAGCGCTGTGGAGTCAGTTCCGAGGAGGTGTGTAGGGATTCCAAGGAGCGGCCAGTGAGTTTGAACCACTAACGCTGCAGTTCAAACCGACTTTACAGTCCAGTGTTTAATAGCTTTCCTCTGTGGTCCTAAGGGGTCTGCAGGTTAATACTCTGAGTTTGGGTGGGGGAGGCAGCAGAATGGGTGACTGTGTGGGGGTCGTGGGGGTGGGGAATGGCTATTTAACCCTCTCTGAGCCAGAGGCCCCACTGAGTCTGGTAAAGATGTGGGCATTTCTACCCACAGGAAAAGGAGGCAAGGGAACTGAGGCAGTGAAGGAGGTGGGGGTAGGGGGGAAGGGTGGCACCGGAGCGCCCAGCCAGAGCCCTTTTTAGCACATGGCGGTTTCCATTTGACTTCAATCTTTCCATCCGGAATGAGGGAGGGAGAGGGAATCTTCCTTGGATCCCATCGAAAGGGCGCTCTGGCCCGCGTTCCCAACTTCCCAGCTCTGGTTCCACACTGTCCCTTTCACCTGAAGTCCTTTCCCCCCCGCTGTGTACGTCGAACACCCTGCATCCCCTCAGCCCCCCAAAGCTCCCTCTCTCTCCTGTCGGACTCCCTCGGGGCAGCCAAGCCTTCTGGGATGACTCTCTGAGTGCCCAACCGGAGTAGCCCAGCGCCCTGGAGCCGCGAGTCTCACACTCGGAAAACCTCTCCCACGGCGGGTCCCCATTCCCACGAAGCGGACCCCTCCCGCCCCGGCCCCTCTTCCAACTGAGCCCCCTCTCTCATGGAAGAAGGGGCCCCTCTCCCACCGCGGGTCCCCTATTTCATCTGCGCCCCTCTCCCACCCAAGTCACTCTCCTCCCCGGACTCCTTTAGAACCGGGGGCCCTTCTCCACCAGGGGCCCCGCCTGGGCAGGACGGCCCCCTTGCCGCAAGGAACTGGGTCTGGCCGCCGCGCTCCACTTCGGGGCGCACTCTGGGTGGCGGCGCGCCCAAGGGACCATCGCGCGGGTCCAAGCGCGCACAAATGTCGCCACCGAAACAGGTGGCCCGGCAGGCTACGGCCGCCTCCTCCCCCCTCCCCCCGCCCCCCCAACCACCGCCCGGGATCCTCCAGGAATCCGGCTCCCCGTGCGGCCCCATACCTCCGCCTCCGGGTCCAGCTCTGGCGGCGGGCTGCGGTCCAGGCAGTGCCTGGAGCTCGCGCGTCTAGGCACCGCCCTCCCGGCCAAGGCGGGGCCACCCCTCCCCCACCGGGCCGCAGGCGCCCCCCTTCCCCCCCACCTCCAGTTCCCAAGCGTCTCGGCCATTCCCCAGTTAGCGAATTCGTTTATCCGGAGCGTAGTGGTTACGAATCGGGCTGCGAACCTTAAGGTCAGCGGTTTGAAACTACCAGCTGCTCCGCGGGAGAAAGATGAGGCTTTCTACTCCCGTAAAGATTTACACCCTCGGAAACCCTATACAGGGTCGCTATGGGTCGGAACCGACTCGATGGCACATAACAACAACAACAACATGGCTTTAAAATCTCATTCTCCCCCCCCCCCCTTTTAACAGGCTGGAATATTGAGGCTCAGATCATTAAGTATCTTGAATGTCACACAGCTGAGAAGCGGTGGATGATTCCACCGCCCAAAATGTATTTATTAAGCCCATTTTCCCAGTTATGGGGGTCACACTGAGCGCTTTGCCCGCCCCGGCCTAGGAATTTCCCAGTATCAGTTGTTATTTTGACCCTTCACAACTTCAGTGGGTCCTTCCTTCTCCCTCTCACTGCCCTACCCAGCCACTTCATCAATACTTCCTCCTGGGCTGTCCTCACCCAGCTAACCATAGGGCTGCCCAGGCCATTGCTGGCATCTGTTGTTATTAAGTGCCCAGTAGGTCTCTGAGGAGGTTTCCAAGTTTATTAAGTTCCTGATGTGGTGCTGTGGGTTAATGCACTGGACTGCAACATTGGTTTGAACCAAAGTTGGTTGGTGGTTTAAGCTCACCAGCTGTTCATTAGAAACCCTATACAGGATCGCTATGGGTGGGAACCCACTCGACAGCACTTAACAACAGAAAGTAAACCAGACACCAAACTTATTGCCAGGAAATCGCTTGTGACTCCTGGTGACCCCTTGTGTGGCAGAGTATAACCGAGCTCCTTGGGTTTTCTTGACTGTAATCTTTACAAAGCAAATTTCTAGGCCTTTCTTCTTTGGTGCTGCTGGGTGGGTTGGAGCCACTAACCTTTAGTTTGTAGTAGAGTGTGAGCTGCTTGTACCACCCAAGGATCTGACACATAATTGTTGTTGCTAAGTGTCCTCTGGTCAGTTGTTACTCATTTATTGTTAAGTGCCGTCTGTGGGTCCCAACTCACAGCGACCCTGTATAGGGTTTTCAAGGAGCAGCTGGTGAGTTTGAACCGTTGGCTTTGAGGTGCAGACTGACTTGCCGCCCAGTGCTTATCCTTCAGAACCACATAGCAACCCTGACTAGGATTTCTGAGGAGCAGCTGGTACGTTTGCATTGCTGACCTTATGGTTAGCAGTCTTGTGCTTATCCTACAGCACCTGATAAATGTCCTTTGAGTGAGCGAAACGAAAAAAATTCCCACGAGCTCCCACCATCCATCTACCCACTTCTGACACAGCGCATATATAGTGGTCCTTCCTGGGGTCATGCTGAACTCTCCCAGGTCCTGGTCACACCATAGCTTCAATTTGTGTCTGTACTTCTCCACCTTAAAACAAGAAGATATCCTCTCAAAATCCCAGTCCCCTTCTGGCCTCACTTTTCTCATTCCCTTTATAACAGTCTTCAAAAGAGTCATGTGTACAAGTTTCTCCTCCTATTTGCTCTTAAAATCCCTCCTATTGTGTGGCACTGTGGGTTAATGTGCTGGATTGCAAAATTGCTTTGAACCGTAAGGTTGGCAGTTCAAGCTCACCAATTGCTCCTCAGAAGCTCTATGCAGGGTCGCTATGGGTCAGAACCCAGTCAACAGCACTTAACAACAACATTCCTAGCTAATGCCCTGAAACTGTCGCTCTTCACCATCTGTGACCTCATGTTACAGGCTTAGACTCAATGCCTAAGTCACTGTTTTATTGGAACCTCAAATGGCATTGGTCACCACCACCCTCACCCCTTATTTGGTGCCAACTTCTTTCTCAGATCCCCCACGTCCCATATCCCAGGTTCTCCTCCTTCTCCAACCACCTTCATCCTCCTTTTCTCTGATTTTCCATCAGGCCTTTTGACTTGTTGGAACCAGTTCAATCATGACCGGCAAAGCAAAACTGAAACAGATCTAAGTTCTACAAAATGGAATGATCCAGAATACTAGCCAGAGTGGGAAAAATTACTGGTCAACCTCCTGGAATGATAGACTCAGAAGAGGTGGCGTGAGGCCCTTCAAGGGCTGATGCAAGAGATTTAATTATTGCCAAGACATTCACATCATTGTAGTCTGCCACCACCTCTGAGCAGGGCATCGCTGTTTCTGACTCTGCTGACCAAGAAATTTGGTTGCTATGCAACACTCATGCTGCCTTTGTAAGAGGAAGATTACGTTTCTAGCAGGGTATTGACTCAAAATTTGTCCCATTCTAATCATGGTATAGGTTCACTCACATTTTACAAACCCAGGTGCATTTTGGTTTCATTTCATTGGCCATTACTGAACTGGGAAGAATCAGTTCAAAGTCCTGGTTTGATGGTCTATGCCCAGCTCTTGACCTTCCCCATTCTGAGCTCTTTACCCCAGTGCCATCACTGAGTCTCATGACTTTGAAGCCCATCAGTAACTGTGTCTGTCCAAACATGTCTCCCTGGACAACTCCCTGAACTCACATATCTGTCCACTGGACGCCTCCCTCTACATCACTCCAACCCATGTGGCTTTATCTCTCAAAGGTGTCCTCCCGCATCTCTCCCATCTCAGGATTTGAAAACTCCAGTTCTCCAGTTCTCAAGTGTTTAGCCATCAGGAACCAAATCTTGATTCCTCTCTGCAACACCCACACACCACACATCCAATCCAACAGCAAATCCCATCAGTGCTACCTGGAAATTTTAACCAAAATCAGTCACTTCTTATCCACCACCTGACCTAGGCCATCTGCAGCTCCTAGCTGAGTGCAGTGCCCTCCTCCCTAGCATCCCCCTGCCCCTCAGGCCCCCTCCCCCCATGATCCATCCTTAAAGCATCAGCCGGGAGGACAACGTTAAGACCTAGCTCAGATCAGTTTCCTCCTCTGCCCAAGTCTTCAGTTGGCTCCTCATTGATCTCAGAATAAACAGCCTGGTCCTGTCTCTATCTAATGTCATCTCTTTCTTTTCCTCTGGCCTCTCTGCCAAGCCCCATGGGACTCTTTGCTGGTCCTCACAGCATCACCAGTGTTGGTGTCCTCCAGTGCTCATGTTGTCATGGTCTGTCCCCAGCCTCCTGGCCCATGGACCTCTTCCTGTGCTACACCATACAGAATACTTAATGTTTATTATCAATTTTAATCATAGAATGTTGTTGTTAGGTGCTGTCTGTCGGGGACCGGCCTCGACACGAGTGTTTGGTTCACGAGGTGGGGATACCTGGCGGGGATAGGGATAGCACAAGAGAAGACAAAAAGACACAACAAGAGAGACAAAGAGACACCCCGAAACCAGAGTGGATGCATTACTGGAATCCGGCAGATCATGCGTGGTGAACATATTAGCCAGGAGGGCGGTAAGATCCCGCATAGTAAACATCTTAGCTAAGCGGGCCGTACGTACCCCTTACTAGCTGGTCAGTAACTCATGCCCAGTCAGCCGTATAGCACGCTCTTACCGCATGCCTGTAATTCACGACCTGCCAGCCATAATGCACACCTGCCAGCCGTAATGCACATCTGGGCCGGCCTGCGCCTCCATTTTATTTAGGGGAGGAGATTCACACCAAGCTGGGAGGGACCAAGACAAGGTACAGCTAGCATACGTAATTCTCCAGACATTCAGGCACCTTTACATTGTACTTCTCAGGTTCAAATCCCAGGCCCGCAACTTGGTGTCTCAAGCTCAATTAACATATCTATAGCACCTGAGCTTGGTTGGGGGAAGGTGAGAAGGAAGGTCAAAAGGCTTGGGAGGAGTCCCGCTGTGTTGGCTTCCTGAGCCGGGTTTGCAGGAAGACAGGAGACTCCTAGGTAAATGGGTTGCACCTGGGAGAGATTTAGGGAGGGAGACCTTTTGTCTATAGAACAAAGAACCGGGAAGTAGCCAACCTATTTTTAGTTAATCCTTTAGAGAAAAGCTTAACCTTTGAAACCTTTACAGTCTCGGCTTTAGGAAAATATTACATTTATCTGTGGATATTAAGGGCTCATGTATGAAATAATAACAAACATAACTAGATACTAAGATGGAAAACAATTTGCCATGACTGCCAGGTGGCTAGAGTCTGTTCCTCAGAGCCTGCGGTCTGTATGGTCTGCAACACTCGGGCCCACAGGGCCTCGAACGTCTGACCTGGTCTGCACGGTCTGCAACAGCTGTCGAGTTGGTTCCTCCTATGTATCGAAACCCTCTGAACAAAAGAACGAAACACTGCCCAGTTCTATGTCATCCTCACAATCATGGGTCTGTTAGAGCCCATATGTGTAACCACTATGGTAATCCATCTTGCTGAGGTTCTTCCCTTGTTCTATCGGCCCTCCACTTTACCAAGCATGATGCTCTTTTTCAGGGACCGGTCCTTCCTGACAACATGTCTAAACTATGAGAGATGAAGTCTTGTAATCATACCTCCTAAAGAACAATACAACTTTACTTCTTCCAAAACAGATTTGTTTGTTCTTCTGGAAGTCCATGGTATATTCAATTTTCTTTGCCAACACCATCATTCAAATACACCCATTCTTCTACAGTCTTCTTTATTCATTGTCCAGCTCTCACATGCATATGAGTTGATTGAAAATACCATAGTTTTGGTCAAGTGCATCTTAGTCCTCAAGCTAACATCTTTGCTCCTGACTACTATAAAGAAGTCTTTTGCAGCAGATTTATCTAATGCAGTATGTCATTTGCTTTCTTGACTCTGCTTCCATGAGCATTGATTATGGATCCAAGAAAAATGAAATATTTGACAGCTTCGGTGTTTTCTCTGTTTATTATTATTTATCAGTCTAGTTGTATGATAAATGTAGCTTTAAATTACATAATTGTAGTATTTCTTAAACTTCTTGTTATTAAGTGCCATTGCCACCACTCGTCTGTCAGTGTGTTGTACTGTGGTGGCTTGTGTGTTGCTGTGATTCTGGAAACTGTGTCACGGGTATTTAAAATACCAGGAGGGTCACCCACTGTGGACAGGTTTCAGATAAGCTTCCAGACGAAGACAGACTAGGAAGAAGCAGAGTCGGACTGCTTACGAATATTCAGTCACTGAAAGCCTTGTGAATATCAGTGGAACACTGTCAAATAGCACCAGAATACTGAATATTGAAACACAATGAACAGCACCAGAATACTGTCAGATATAGTACTGGAAGATGAGCCCCTCAGGTTTGAAGACACTAAAAATATGGCTGGTAAAGAGTTGCCTCCTCAAAGTAGAATTGACTGTAACGACCCAAAATGGAAAAATGCCCTTGGACCTTCATTTGCAGATGGGGCACAATTCAAAATGAAGAGAACCAGCTGTAAACATGCATTAATAGTTGGAACGTGGACTGTAAGAGGTATAAATCTAGGATAATTGGGAATTGTGAAAAAATGAAATGGAACACATAAACATCGATATCCTAGGCATGAGTGAGCTGAAATAGATGGTATTGGCCATTTTTAATCTGACGATCACATGGTTTACTATGCCAGGAAGGAAAACTTGAAGAGGAATGGCATCTCATTCATCATCAGAAAGAACATATCAAGATCCGTCTTGAAGTACAGTGCTGTCTGTGATAAGATACTATCCAAATGCCTAGAAGGAAGACCAGCTAATACAAGTATGATTCAAATGTATGCACCAACCATGAAAGCCAGTGATGATGAAATTGAAGAATTCTACCAACTTCTTTTATCTGAAATTGATCAAACATGCAATCAAGATGTGTTGATCATTACTGGTGATTGGAATGCAAAGGTTGGGAGCAAAGAGGAACGATCAGTAGTTGGAAAATATATCCTTGGTGAAAGAAATGATGGTGGAGAACACATGATAGAATTTTGCAAAACCAATGATTTGTTAATTTCAAATACCTTCTTTAGACATTGTAAGAGATGACTATACACATGGACCTCACCAGATG
>NW_006408615.1:9174804-9177467 GCF_000296735.1 Chrysochloris asiatica | reverse complement strand
GACTACAAATTGAAATCTTTCAAGAAAATGATGCAGCATGGAGGTACTCACTCACCAAATGACATTCCAAAAGACATTTGGTCAACTGATTGGAAGAGACCTATATTTGTGTCTCTTCCAAGGAGAGGTGACCCAATGGAATGCGGATATTAGACAATATCATTAATGTCACATGCAGGTAAAATTTTGTTAAAGATCATCAAAAACGGTTGCCACAGTACATTGTCAGGGAGCTGCCAGAGGTTCAAGCTGGATTCTGATGAGGCTATGAATGAGGGAAACAATCGTTGGCGTCAGATGGATCTTGGTTGAAAGTAGAGAGCACCAGAAAGATGTTTACCTGTGCTTTATTGACTACACAAAGGCTTTCAATTGTGTAGATTGAGCTAGGGACAACATTACGGAGAGTGAGTATTCTGGAACACTTAATTGTGTTCATGAGGAACTTGCATATGGATCAAGAGGCAGTTGTTCGAACAGAACAAGGAAACAACACCAAGTGGTTTAAAATTAGCAAAGTTGTGTGCCAGCATTGTAATCTTTCACCACACTTATTCAATCTGTAAGCAGCATTTTATGAAGAAGAATGTGGCATCAGGATTGGAGGAAGACTCGTTAACCACCTGCGATATGTAGATGATATAACCTTGCTTGCTGAATGCAAAGAGGACTTAAAATACGGATAAAATCAAAGACCACAGCCTTCAGCATGGATTGCACCTCAATGTAA
Source organism: Chrysochloris asiatica (assembly GCF_000296735.1). NCBI lineage: Eukaryota > Metazoa > Chordata > Mammalia > Afrosoricida > Chrysochloridae > Chrysochloris > Chrysochloris asiatica. The sequence goes on along the minus strand of NW_006408615.1, from coordinate 9,176,737 downwards.
AGAAAACAAAAATGGTCACCACTGGAGCAATAAACAACACCGTGTAAATGGAGAAAAGATTGAAGTTGTCAACGATTTCATTTAGCTCAGATGAACCATCAACACTACTGGAAACAGTAGTCGAGAAATCAAATGACCTATTGCATTGGGTAAATCTGCTGCAAATGACCTCTTTAAAGTGTTGAAAAGCAAAGATGTCAGTTTAAGGACTAATACTATGATAATACCATGACCAAAGTCATGGTCTTATCAATAACCTCAAATACATATGAAAGTTGGACAATGAATAAGGAAGACTGTAGAAGAATTGATGAATTTGATTTATGGTGTTGGAGAAGTTACATGAACCATTAGAAGAACAAACAAGTCTGTGTTGGAAGAATGTGCCTTAGAAACCACGATGGTCAGATTTGGTCTTATACTTCAGTCATAATATCAGGAGGGACCGGTCCCTGGGGAAGGACCGGTCATGTGTGGTAAAGAGGGTGGTCAGCAAAAAAGAAGAAGACCCCCAACGACACAGATTGGCACAGTGGCAGCAGCAATGGGCTCAAGTTTAGTAACAATTGAGAGGTTAGTGCAGGACTGAGTAGTGTTTTGTGCTGTTGTGCATAAAATTACTGAGTCGGCACTGACTCAAAGGCATCTAATCACAATAGCAATAATAAAGTGCCATCGAGTTGGTTCTAACTCATAATGACCCTGTATAGGGTTTCTAAGGAGTGACTGGTGAGCTTGAACTGTCAAGCTTGCAGTTCAAATTGACCTTTCAGTCCAGTGCTTATCTTACAGCGCCATACCAGAATTATATGCATACTAACAACAGAATTGTTCTACAAACTGTACATTGAATTACAGTATTATTAGTTTTCACATTAATAACTGAGTGGAAACCTTTTTTGATTTTTCTCATTTCCTTTAATTATTCTCTGATCCTCAATGGCTCTTTACAACAGCAATTCTCAACCAAGTTTTTGATAAAGATTCACAAATACTAATTACCACAATACTGTAGCTGTCAAAATCAGCAACTATAATTGTTATCAGGACTGATTGTGAGGGTTGGAAATCTAAAGGTGGACATTTTGTAACAAGGAGGGGAGTGATTAACTTTGCAGTCTAGGAGCGGAGGACTCTAGGACCATCAATAGAGAAAAGCGGAGAGAGGGATCCTACCCAGAGAAGTGGTGAGGTCTGAGATGGAGGCAGAGAAGACGACATCAAGAGATGGTGTGACTGAGGACTCAGGATCAGGAAAGGGGCTGAGGACCTGGGGGGTGGGGGTGGGTGCAGGCTTACTGATTGTGAGGGTTGGAAATATAAAGGTAGACGTTTTGTAGCAAGGAAGGGAAGGATTAATTTTGCAGTCTAGGAGCGGAGGTCCCTGGGGCCATCAAGGGAGAAGAGCGGAGAGCGGGACCTTACCCAGAGAAGCAGTGATGCCTGAGATGGAGGCAGAGACAACGTGGAGAGATGGAGCAGCTGGGGACTTTAGACCCAGAGACGGAGAGGGGCTGTGTGCTGATGACTGGGGGGAGGAGGGGCAGGCTTGCAGGGTATACCCTTTGGTTAGTTGATGATGCATGGAGGGGATTGTAACCATGGCAGTGAAATGATATACGCTAGAAAGAATATAAAGCTAATGTTCTCCTATGTAAACTATCAGATAATTCACAGTAAAACATTTAAAAAAAAACAAAAACCCAACAACACCAGCGGCAATGAAAACAACAGCGGGTGCTTGTAGCATGTGTAGACAAAACCACCCACGATGGGAATTCGGTAATAATGACACATGGGACAAGAGTGTGTTAAAAGGTTCAAAAGTAAATGACCAGATGATGTTGTTTTTTTAAAGTCAATTAGCACAGTCTTGTTGTTGTTGTTGTGAAGTGCCATCAAGTCGGTTCCAACCCATAGCGACCCTGTATAG
>NW_006408615.1:9172084-9172734 GCF_000296735.1 Chrysochloris asiatica | reverse complement strand
GGGTCAAAACCGACTCAACGGCACTTAACAACAACAACAACAAGACTCAAAACGACCCATTGACTCCATGTAATTCATTTTGCCAACTCCACATCGCCCTTCGACAGCCCCCTAATAATTTGTCGAGGCTGGTCCCCAGCAGTCACCCCTTCTGATGGTATCAGTATCCCCCGCCCCTCCCCCCCCCAGTACAGAACCCTTTCCCTGGTTCTACTCCCTCCAGGTATTGCTTTGACATAAACCTCCTACCACTTTCCCTTCAAACTCCCTTCCTTGCACCCACACTCCCTACTACCTCCTCTGCTAGATTGCTCCTCCACTCACCCCCATGAAACCTGTTGTAGATTTACTTCTCTATGTATTTTGATGCTGACCACCTGCTCTAGAATGTGACCTCCACCAGGCAGAGGTCCCTGCTGACTTGTTCACAGTTGTATCCCTTGCAGAGTAACCAAGCACTCAACAAATATGTGTGGACTGACTAACATCGGTTACCATCCATTCATTTCTGATTCAGGGCAACCCCTCATGTGTCCAAGTAGAACTTGCTTCATAGGATTTGCAGTGGCTGATTTTTCCAAAGTAGATCACCAGGTCTTTCTTCTGATGCACCTCTAGTGAACATGCAATGTTTCAGTGAGCAATTTTTG
>NW_006408615.1:9169283-9170399 GCF_000296735.1 Chrysochloris asiatica | reverse complement strand
TTCCTTATTCACTGTCCAGCTTTCACATCCAGGAGTTAAAGACAGACCCGCACCTAGTGAAGACATGCCTGATCTGTAGACTTAAGCAGAGAAATTATAAAGAATTAGAGGGAACAGTTCTCTTATGGTATCCATATCTTTCCTTTAAAGGCTGGTCTTGGCCCCTCTTAGCTCTTCCTGGCTCTCCTTGAGCAGAAACTGCCTCGTAGCAGTTTGTTTGATCTGTGTGACAATCCTCTGAGCTTGTATTATCCCCATTTTTTCAGACAAGAAAACTGAGACAGGGGTGGCAACTGACTTGCCCAAGATCCCAGAGCATGTTCAAGGGGAATCCAGATTGGAATTCAAGTATGCCTGCCCTCAGACTCTCAGCAACTTCTTAGGATTGCATTCCTTCTAGTCTGCCATGGCCTAGCTGTGGGACAGAGGGCTGCTGGGGGTGGACAGAGTTTTCTCCAGGTTCCTGTGGGCAGGAGGGGCCTGCAGTCTCGGAAGCCTGTGGCCTCCCTCCCAGGACATGTGTCTTGCTGTCTGCACAGCTTCAGTCTAACCAAATTATCCGGGCGTCTGGCTCCAGCTTCTGCAGATTTCCTTGCTGTCCTCCCTATCTCTCCATCTTCAGATGGACAAGGTCAACAGATTAAATACCAATTACCTCCCATGATCCATGGTTGGGATTTTTCTATGTGAGAGCAAGAGGGAGTCAAAGAATACACTCCATTGGAGTGGCTGGTGGGTTTGAACCACTGACTTTGTGGTTAGCAGTCCACAGCACCACAGCTGGACTCCCTTCTGTAGTTATTGTTGAAGGCTGTGCTCTTTGATAATCTTCAATAAGTATTGTAAGTCCTCTTCGCTTTCAGCAAACAAGCTTGTATCATCCGCATATTGCATGTTGTTAATGAGTCTTCCTCCAATCCTGATGCAATGTCCTTCATATAATTCAGCTTCTCAGATTATTTGCTCAGTATACAGACTGAATAAATAAGTATGGTGAAAGAATACAACCCGGGTGCATACCTTTCCTGATTTTAAACCATTCAGTGTCCCCTTGTTCTGTTTGAACAACTGCCTCTTGGTCTATGTACAGGTTTCTCATGAGCACAATTAAATGTT
>NW_006408615.1:9167156-9168193 GCF_000296735.1 Chrysochloris asiatica | reverse complement strand
CTTTCTACTCCCGTAAGGATTTATACCCTCGGAAACCCTGTACAGGGTCGCTATGGGTCGGAACCGACTCGAAGGCACTTAACAACAACAACAATAGAAACCAAGCTCTATTTTGTTTGCTTTTTTAGTATTTTATTGAGAATTGGGAGAAGGTTTACAGAACAGATCATTTTTCCATTCTACAAGGGTAGGGACAAAAAATGAATACTCCAATATGTCAAGTCAAACCTCCTGTCCTTTCCTCCTGCTCCTGCTGTTTAGGAAGGAGCAGAGAGCCCCCCTCCTCCTGCTATGCTGACCTCTTTGCTCTCTGGGAAGCGGCAGACTGCCTTCCTAGACACCTTGTGCTGTTTCTATCTGTTCCTTGTACTGCATACCACCCTTAACTGCCCTGACATGTGTGAAGCTTTTGTACCCATGATAAAAAAAGAACTTCACCAACACCGTTTATAAGGAAAAACTTCAGCATCCAGCTGGCCGCCGCTGGAAACAGCTGTGTTTTCATCTCTTATAAGTAAATTCCCTTGTCAATAAATCATCTCTTTTCTTTACTGTAAGAAACTAATGTCTCTCAGATTGATTCCTGGTCATATTTTTTTTTCAGTCTCTTGGCACCTTTGTACTCAGACAGCCTTTCCTTTCTGGGCCTAAATCCCAACAATTCATATACATTTTGCTTCATCTTATTGATTGTAATCCCCACAATATAACATGACTTATTCCACTTCATAGAAGTGAGGATTTATAACACATATAATAATTACATCAGGTCAGGGCTGATCACATAAGATCACATCATGAGGGTGTTTGCATTAGACAAAGTGTACAGAACCCATGAACCGTCACTGTGCGGGGATCCCAGGTACAATGGGCACACTGCACCCCTGGCTCTTCTTCCTGGTGATAGTAGACCCCTCTTCCTCTGTTCTCTTCTCTTTCCTTTTATATCTCAAAAGAAATGGACTCAAGCAACCTGCTTGCCCAGGAAACATCAAGGCAAGTGGTCAGGTCCCCTCAGTGCAAACCCCCTTCCAAGA
>NW_006408615.1:9162975-9166231 GCF_000296735.1 Chrysochloris asiatica | reverse complement strand
CATGGCAATGAGATGATATACGATAGAATGAGTGTAAAACTAATGTTCTCCCATGTAAACTATCACATAATTCACAATAAATCATTTAAGAAAAAAACAAAACAAAGAAATAGACTCAACATAAAACCTGATCTTGTAGATTGCATTCAACCTCAGTAATCATAGAAGTTAGGATTTACAACACATGGGATAATTGTACCCGATTTGTTGTTGCTGTTAAGTGCCGTCGAGTTGGTTCCAACTCATAGTGTCCCTGTATAGTGTTTCTGAGGAGTGACTGGTGAGTTTGAACCTCTGACCTAGTATCCAGTACTTACCCTACAGTGCTACACCATTAGGACTGACTATATCATATCCCATCATGAGAAGGATTCTATTATATTAGAGCTCATCATGGGGTATTGGTGGTGATGATTATGTGCCGTGGAGTTGGTTCCGACTCATAGCGACCCTGTACAGGTTTTTTGATGCTGTAAATATTTATGGGAGCAGAAATCTTCATCTTTCTCCTGCGGAACAGCTGGTAGTTTCGAGCCACTGACCTTGAGGTTCGCGGCCCGATTCATAACCGCTACGCTACCTGAACTCCTTATCATGGAGTACTATTATGTCTTAATTGCCAAACCACTAAGAATCCTGGTCCAGTCAGCTGGACACAGAATTTTACCTCTTACAGTCCACTCTGGCACCTACACACAACTCCTTAAACTATACATAATTTCTAAATAAAGACAATTATAAATTCATAGTTGTGTCTAACATTATACAACTGACATTGCATACAACTGTAAACACACTAACCCCATCATATTATTCTCAAATTCTTCCAAGTCCACATTCCAATCTGGGACTAAAGTCCTCTTCATCGCTGAATCTAGAATACAAGTTCTAGGTTTCCAAATACAATGGTGGAACAGGCAAAAGGTAGTTATTTCTATTACAAATGGAGGCAATTAGAGAGAAAGAAGGGATAAGAAGCACCAAGCAAGTTAAAAATCCAACAGAACAACTTACAGGGTCTCTCAACTCTTGAAAACAATCCTCTGTTCTCTGAGACCATCTAGGCAATGAACTTGTCTTCTAGACCTGGGTGTTGGCCATGCCTTCTGGGTTCTGGGTAGAGGCCCTTAACCCTGGGCTTCCATGTTACCTTCCAGGCCCACTGGAGAATCAGGCAGCTCTATCCCCTCAGCTTTGGGCAGCCCCATTTTCCTGGTCTGTTGAGTGGTGACTAGCGATTATGAATCGGGCTGCTAACCTCAGGGTCAGCAGTTTGAAACTACCAGCTGTTCTGCAGGAGAAAGATGAGGCTTTCTGCTCCTGTAAAGGTTTACAGCCTCGGAAACCCTGTTCAGGTTCACTGTGAGTTGGAATTGAGTCCACGGCACATAACAACAACAACATCCCTTCAGCCCCTTTTCTCTGCCCCTCAGGCGTGGCAGCTCTGCCCCTCAGCTTTGAGCGGAAGCCCTGTCTTAATGGTAGTGCTGCATTCCAGAACCGAGTTGGAGAAGAAGATTCAGTTCTTGGAAACAGAAAACTTGGCAGCACCCTAAGAAACCTTGAGGTCATAGTTCAACCCTTTGAGAACCCAGAAGTTAGGACCTTACCTTTTGAGACTGAGGCAGCTCTACGTCCATGCTCCTTGCCTCTTCAGCTTCTACTGCCTGGTTCCTTGGTCTCTAGAGGAGGACAGTCTGGCCTTGGCTCTGTTCAAGCAAGTGTTACAAACTCTTCAGTGCTACTGATAAGTGCCCTGAGGTTCCTCACTCCACCAGTAAGCCTTGACTGAATTGCTTGGCTCTCTTGCTTCATGGGTCAGAGAGCCTAACTCCACCAGAAAGCCTCCAGCATGAAGGTGGTCAGCTCTCTCATTCTTCTGAGTCAACTCCCATACCATCTTGTGTCCGTCTTCTGGTTCTGCGGCTGCATTTCTCAGCGACAGCTTTTCACCTTTTGTACCAGCCCTGGAGTTAACAACTCTCCTCACTTACTTCTGATCCCTCCTTGGAATTGTCTCCTCAACAGCCTCTTCTAGACAGTCTGGGCTTTTTCTATGAGGCAGCTTAGTCCTCTTCCAGTTTCTGCTCATTATCCAATTCCCAAACGTCCACATTCTAGGTACCTGTTAGAGCAGCACCCCAACTCTCAGTATCAAAGTCTGTCTTAATTATCGAGTGCCACCATGACAGAAATACCACAAGTAGAGGCTTTAACAAACAGAGAATGAAAACAACACATTCTCTCGTAGTTTAGGGAGGCTGCAGTCCACGTTCAGAGCCCCAGGTCTGGAGAAGGGTGTTTGTCTCTAGTCAGTACTGCAGGCCCAGCGATCTTTGGAGATTTCCATGTATCTTAGCATCTTCCTTTCTTAACCCTCCTGAACTCTGTCCTCGGATAAATGCAGCCCCTTTGACCCCAAACGGTTGATTATCCTAAGGTGTGCATCCTCCCTAGTGTTATTTTCCCCCTTACAGTCCTGTGTGTTGTTTGGTTGAAAATCAAGCCAGGTAGTGAGTTCGCTTCTAGACCTGAAGGGTTTCTAAGTGCCATGGTCTCTCAGAGGCTTCATCTTTCTCTATCTGACCAGTAAGCTTGGTCTCTTTTCCCAAAATAACTTAGAATTTTATTCAACATTTTTTTCTCATAGAGACCAAGCTCTCTCTCTCTCTTCCTTTATTTATTTAATTTTTTGTTGTGAACTGAGTGATACTTTACATGAGAAAACATCAGTTTTACACTATCGTTGCTTTGCAATGATTACAATCCCCTCATGCATCAGCATTCAACAGTATTTGCTTCTATTCCTTTTGTTGTTGTTTTGGGGAGAAGGGTGTACACAAAAACATTCAGGAATATATAATCATTTAAACAACCCAAGGGCACATTCTGCAAGTTTGCTTCCTAGCCACCAGTACCTAGCCTTTCTCTTTCCATGAGTCTAGAGTCCTCAGATACTTTATCTCTCCACATCATCATCTCTGCCTCTATCTCTGATGTCACTGCTTCTCTGAATAGGAGACCAAGTTGTCTTGATATGAAGTAAAGAGTTTAATTGGAGGCACAAAACAATCCAGAATCAGACATCACATTCTGAAGATTCACCAAACTATTGCTGCCAAGAGAGAGCTTTTTCACAGAGTTTAAATACAGAGGGGGGTTGTTTTGGCTCCACAGTGTAAGCACTCAACTGCAAACTACATGAACAGCAGTTTGAGCCCACCAGCCACTCCACAGGAGAAAGATGAGGCTTTCT
>NW_006408615.1:9160441-9161675 GCF_000296735.1 Chrysochloris asiatica | reverse complement strand
CCAATATTCATAAGACAGTCAGGCATTTTAGTATGATTTTCCCTCTTCAAACTATGCCTAGATCCCTGTATTACAGAGCCCTCTTGTTACAAGGTTGAGCATGCATCGCTATTTACCTCTGTCCCACTTAGGCCATGCAAACCTACCTCAGTGTTCCCTTATCTATCTTGTTCTTCCACCCCTCCTCCTTCTTGTATTGCCCTCCCCAACACCTGAACTAAACCCCCCACCCAACCCCATTGTGGTTACCTTCCTTATATTCCATTAGTTCTTTCCTCCAAATAAGACAGTCTATTTTATCCTGTATTCTACCTGACCTTCTCACCACCTGGATCTCTGTTCCTCGGTGTTTACCTTCTTTCCCATTATAATTGTTTTGATCATAAACTGACCTCCTAGATCCCCTGTTAGAAAACGATTTTAGGAGTGCTGATGAATGCCCCCAGGACACAATACTCTACCCCAAGCCTTGGTCTGAAGGTATTCATTTCTAGCTCTATGAGTTTGCAAACTCACTCCCTTAATTAAGAGCCTGGAGGCACCAGGTCCACAAGCAAGATTCCTGCTCCAAGTCACCAGCTTTATACACTTGGTGGTCTGGGAAACCCACTGCTCTGTCTCCTGCTCCATCCAGCTCTTGGTTCTGCTGCTGCTGTGCTTCTGCCCCTCCTCTGGTGTCCCTGGGTCATGGAGGCTCAAAGTGCAGAATCTCAAAGTGCAAAATCCTTTTCTTCTTTGCTAGTAGTAAGATTCCCACTCTGCTTCTGAGAAGATTTATTTATTTTTTTGTTGATCTAATTTATTTACTGATTTATTTTCTTAAATATTTTATTGTGAATTATGTGATAGTTTATATGGGAGAACATTAGTTTTACATTCATCCTATCTTACATCGTCTCATTGCCATGGTTACAATCCCCTCCTCATACCCAGCAGGATGGTATAATCGACCAATCACAATGATCCCCTTAATAACCTCTCATAACTGAATCATAGAATCTATCAGTATCTTCTCCCATATTCTCTTACACAGACCCAATAGGAAAAAGTCATTTGGTAGGAGTTTTCAGACTATGGATGGAAGATACGTTAAATAATCCACCATACCACACTTCTTTAAAGTGTTAAGGAGCAAATGCGTCATTTTGAAGACTGAGATGCACGTGACTGAAGTCATGCTATTTTCAATGGCCTTATATGCCCATGTAAGGCGTTCTGGTAGCGTAGTGGTTAC
>NW_006408615.1:9149016-9159891 GCF_000296735.1 Chrysochloris asiatica | reverse complement strand
TTTCCTTCTGCTGTGCATAAGATCGCTGTGCGTCAGAACGGACTCAATAACAGCTAACAACAACAACAACAAAGCACTGAATGTCGCCATGGAAAATTCTGAGATTACCCTTAAGGGTAGCATCATTATTATTTTTAAGACTTTATTTGTAATTGAATAAAGATTACAGAGCCGATCATCAGTTTTCCATTCAATAAATCATAGACTTCATTTCATTACAGTGATTGCAATCTCCTTGTATCATTTAGTTAACAGTTGTTATTGTTGTTATTGCGTGTTGTCGAGTTGGTTCTGACTCATAGAGACCCTGTATAGGGTTTCCAATGAGTGACTGGTGGCTTTGAACAGCTGACCTCGTGGTTAGCAGTCCAGTGCTTGTCCTACATTGTCACACCAGGACTCAGTTAACAGTATTTACCTCGATTCACTTTAACTGTTGCATTCCTCCCTATGACTCCCCCTACCTTCATCCTTCTTCTGCCAACCTCCCTCTTGATGTATACAGCCTGCCCTGTCACCCATGTTAGAACCAACAGACAAAATGCAAATTTAGAAACAATACAAAACCTGCAATTAAAAATCCAGATTAATTCTAAGATTTCAGAAAGGGACAATACATTAAAAGGGCAAAGGGGTATAATCAAAACAAAGAAAGCCTGAATAGTGATCTGTAGCCCAGGAATGGAGTCCTGGTATGGCATTGTATAATAAGCAATGGATTGCAGGATCAGGAGTTCAAGCTCATCAGCGGCTCCTCAGAAACCCTACACCAATTTAACATCACTTAACAACCCAACAAGTCCATGAATAATTTTCCCTCCTGCCCCCTGCCCCCCAGTAACCATCACAGAATGTTTCTTTTATCAAGAATACCTTTGAACTTTTTACAGCATTTGTCTCTTACAATGTCTGTCCTTTTGTGATTGACTAATTTCACTCAGCATAATGTTCTCCAGGTTCATCCATGTTCTGCCTTGTTTTGCAGATTGATCATTGTTCTACAACAATGTATAGTATTCTAGTGTGTTTATGTATCAAAGTTTGTTTAACCAGTCTTCTGTTGACCGGCATTTAGGCTGTCTCCATCTGTTTGATGTGTCTCTGCAGACAGCAGATTGAAGGATCTGGTTTTCTTATCTATTCTGCTGTCTCTGCTCTTGACTGGTGCATTTAATCCATTTACATTCAGTATAATTATTAATAGGTATGAATTGATTGGTGTCATTTTACTGTGTGTGTGTTTTGTGGTGCTGCTGGGTTTTTTTGTTCCATATAATTTTATGTGCTGAGTTCATTTTGTTTGTGGATTTTCTTTTTCTTTTTGTTGTGTTCATGTTTACTAAATGTGTCTGATTTTCCTTTCTTATTTTGATGTTGTTGCTTGTGCCGTGGAGTCGGTTCAGACTCATAGCGACCCTACACAGGGTTTCCGAGGCTGTCAATCTTTACGGGAGCAGACCGCCTCATCTTTCTCCCGCAGAACCGCTGGTAGTTTTGAACTGCTGACCTTGCGGCTTGCAGCCCGATTCGTAACCACTACGCTACCAGAGCTCCTTTTGATGTTAGGTATATTAATTTTCTTTGATGTTACCCTTTATAGTCCACCTGACCCCGTTTAAAACACTTTGTTTTCTCTTGAAATCTGCTTGACTTCCTTACTGTTTGGAAGTTCCCTATCTATACTATTTCCTCTTTTGTTTTGTAGTTGACTGAATTATAAATTGATATTTCTGTTTCCCTATTTTCAGCCTTCCCCCCCCCAGTATATCTTTTTTTTTTAAGTTTTTATTGTGAATTATGTGATAATTTACATGAGAGAACATTATCTTAACATTCATCCTATTGTATTTCGTTTCATTGCAATGATTATAATCCCCTGCTATTTTCAATCATGTAGGGTTTTTTGCACTTTGGATACTTCTGTATCTAGACTGTGTTCTGAGTGGTGTTGTCATGTAATCTCAGGTTGTTGTCTGCTGTTGTTGGTTCTCAGTCCAAGTCACTGAGAAATCAGGGCTTAGTCTTATTGGTTCACCTTTGCAGGTAACTTTTCGTCTTTCCTGAGGGACTCTCAAGTTTTTCCTTGTCTTTGATTTTGAAAAGGTTGGTTATGATGGCTTGGTGATTTTCTCTGGGAACTATCCCATTTGGGGTTCCTTCAGCTTATTGAATGCTTACCTTCTCATCTTTCATGACACTAGGGACATTTTATTCCAATAACTCCTTGAGAAATTTCTTTGTGTTTTTTATTGTATCTTTCTGGTTTAGAATAGCGACCACCATAAATTGTTTCTTTTCATGATGTCGCACATAATTCTTAAGCTTTCTTTGGATTTTTTCTGATTGTTTTTCTAGCACACTAGTATTGAGAGATTGATGTTCAAGCTCACTACTACGGGCTTCCATTGCTTGACATCAACTCCTTTGCCCTTTCAACCTCTTGTCCATTTCTGAGATCTTAGTATTAACCTTTTGGATGTCTAATTGCAGGGTTTGTCTTGTTTCAAAATTTGTGTTTATTTTGTCTGTTTGTTCTTGAAATGTTTTCCTGAAGTCTTCTAAAGTTTTGCTGTGTTCTCCTTTCTGTGAATCCTTTGAAGAGATCTAAATAATCTTTCTCAGGTAATTCCATGATCTTTTCTTGCTCAGAAATTGAGTCAGTCTCTCTTGTTTCTTAACCTGCTATTTCAGGGACAATGTGGTTTTGCTGTTGTTGTTGGTTTTTTTTTACATTGATGATTGTATGTTGATGTGTTCTTAGGTTTTCACTGTTTCCTGTGAGTGTAGTTAGAAACGTAACTATTCTCTGTTTTTCCTTCGTGCACCTTCGTTCAGGGTGGGTTTGACTGGTGTTGGCTACTGTTTCTCTCTTATCAGGTGGTATAGGAGCTGGGACTGGCTCTTGCCCAGTGGGTGGGGCTCAGTGGGTGTGGCTGTGGCTGGATTGTGTGGGCTCCATTACTGTATCCTGATGGGTGAGAAACCCCCCATACACACACACACACACACACACACACACACACACACGGAAACCAAACAGAATAAGCAAACAAACAGCCAACAATGAAAAGAGAAAATCATTAAGGAGAAAGAACAAAAATGGGCAGCAATCAGAAAAAATAATATAATAACTAAAAAGAGAAAAAAGGAACAGGAAAATGGAGCTGTGGAAGAGAAAATAAAAGGAAGAAATATTAATTGTTTGAAAAAATTTAGAAAACCAGGGAGAGGGAAGATGAAAAGAGAAAGATTCACAGTAAAAACAAAAAAGAGGGGAAATGAGAAACAGAAGAAAAACAGGGTTTCTGCTAGACTAATAGTGATATATTTGGCCTATAGCCAGAAAACCACAGGGAGCAGTCAGCTGTGACATTTCTAAGAACACATTCACTTTGCTTATACAGGTGCCACCTCTTGCCTTCTTCCGGCTAGAATATAGATGGTGTGGCTGGAGCAGCAACTGCCATCTTGTAACCATGAGGTATCAAACATGTTCAAAAGAGAAAGAGAATGTCAAAGCACTGACCCTCACGACATTGAGCCTCTGAGCTAACTTAGCAGCTGCCCACCTCTAGAATTCTAAGAATTCTATAAGAAAGAGAAAAAGAAAATATCAAGTTTAAGCCTTTGAAATTGGTGTTTGTGGTTTTTTTATTGTTTCTGCAAGCAAAGTTAATACATCTCCATGCTCCAAAATATTAAACTTGTTGTAGTTAGGGGCCATCGAGTTGGTACTAACTCAGAGTGACCCTATGCACAACAGAATGAAACACTGCCCAGTCCTGGGCTGACCTCACAATTATTGCCATATTTTAAACATACATATTTCTTGGGCCTTCTTTCATTGCTGCTGGCCCTACTGACCAGGGCACCTATAGGGCAGACAAGCCTAGGTTTATTGAAAGCCTAGGGTTTGGAAGATACTGGGTTCTCAGGCAATGTTTGATGACTGACTGACTGACTTTCTGGTCTCTAAAAGAGAGGAAGCTTACCGTGCTCCTCAGTGAAATGCCCAGGTTGCAGTTCCCATCAGAGCTTCAGGTCAGCAGGTGGGGGTGGAGGTAACTGCCCTCTTCCCTGAATGAAGAGACTGGCACTGGGGGTGTGGGGGTCAGGGGGCGCTGGTCCCCCAGCAGAGAGGAGAACTTGCCTGAACATGGTGTAGGATGTTGTAATCCGACCTGCTATGTGGGAGGCAGGGATCCCTCTGCTCAGGTCATGGTACTTCAGGGACAGTGTCTCCCAAGAGGTGGGGGTGGATAGAGTCACCGGAATTGAGTCCTGTGGCCCAGAGTCAGCTTGCCTAGGAAGTTGGTGTAGGGGAGGGTGTGGGTGTGGGGGAGGGAACAAGCTGGACAAAGGCCCAGAGGTAGAGAAGAAGGAGGGGAGGGGGTAGTCATTTGAGGTGTGACTCCTCTGAGAGATGTCACATTGGAGCTGTCTGGGACCCCCAATGCCCCTGGGTGTCAGGAGTCAGAGTTGAACCCCAGGCCTGATTGTGGCTGTCCTCATCAAGGCGGTGAAGGGGTAGAGTTAGACCTGAATGTCCAGGGAGGAGGTAAAAGGAGAGAAGAGGTGAGACACGGGCCAGCCCAGAGCCCCAGGGCCCAGCAACATTCCCCACCAGCCTGAAGAATGGCCCCAGGGTTTCACCCAAAAGTGCTAAGAGGAGAGTTCTGGGGGAAGGGACTGGACCAAAGATTTGATTCTCCTGGAATCCTGTTTTTCAACTTCATGGACTTGAGGTGACTCACCTAGGTCAATTCTTGGAGAAGGGTAGCATGCTTGGTAGAGGGTCAGCAAAAACAGGAAGACCCTTAATAAGATAGATTGATAGAGCAGCTGCAAATATCAGCTCAAGGATTATAGGGATGGGGCAAGACTGGGCACTTTTATTCCGCTTGTGGTGTAGTGAATTATTTAATATGTCTCTTCTAGCCCTAGTCCTTGTAACGCCCACTAAATGACTCTTTTCCTGATTGGTCTGGGTAAAAGAAGGTGGGAGAAGATTCTGATAGGATGACAGGATTCAGCTGTGGATGTTAATGGAGTTTATTGTAATTGTTAAAAACAAAAACAAAACAAAAAAAAAACACCCAAACTTCAGCATGGGTATAAAATGAATTCTCACAGAAGCAGGGGGCAGGTCTCACTATTAACAAAGAAGAGCCAGGAGTGGAATGTGTCCCTTGGACCCCGAGATCCCTGTGCACTGAACCTCCTTGGTCCCGGGACAGAAAGTTGTGACTTCCAAGGGGGGTGCAGAGGGGCAACCTCTCTTAGAACAAATGGCCAGAGCAGGAGACAGAGCGGTGGGCTTCCCAGCCCACGGAGCAAATCAAGCTGAGTGACTCTGGACAGCAAACTTACTTGTAGAGTGGGGTGACTTCAGGCACCTAAGTGGGGAAGTTAGAGCCGAGTGTCTTCAGACTGAGGCTTACAGTGTAGCGGTGTGTCCTGTGGGCATTTACCAGCAGCTTACTGGGATAAGTCTGGTCTGAACACTTTCTAATCCTGTATTGTAACCTGTTAACTTCTCCAATAAACTGTGAGAGTGGTGTCTGAGTGCTGTTGAGTAGAGAGTATGGGAGACATGGTTGGTACCTCATATTTTTGCCCAGCGGTTTATAGAGTTATAGAATCCACATCACCTTGATGGCACCTCACAATAAAAACAGCAGTCCAAGCTAGCTGCCCTTGTTGTTAAATGCTGTTGAGTCGGTTCTGACCCACAGCGACCCTGTATAGGGTTTCCGAGAGTCAGCTGGTGAGCTTGAACCACCGACCTTACAGTTCAAACAGCTTTGCAGTCTGACGCATTAACCCACAGCGCCACACCAGGACTCCATCTACCCTTTGTGTTGTTAGTTGCCATCGAGTAGGTACCGACTCATAGCGACCCTATGCACAACAGAACGAAACACTGCCTGATCCTGAGCCAACCTCACTACTGTTGCCACACTTGAGCCCATTGATGCTGCCAATTTGCCAATCCATCTTGCTGGGGGTCTTCCTCTTTTTCTCCAACCCTCCACCTTATCAAACATGATATCCTCCAGAGAGAGACATCTGCCCTTAGGCATCCTTTAAAAAAAAATGTTGTGTGTGTGGGGGTGGGGTGGGGTTTGGGTGAAAGTTTATAGAGCAAAATTAGCTTTCCATTAAATGATTCATGATTTATACCATTATCTTTGGGATCTTAATTGCCTTGGGTGTCCTTTTGAATCTTGAGCCTTTAAGGAACTATTTCCTAGTAATTATCTTCAGGTCAAATGCATAGCCTCGACTGCAGCTCAGTAGAGGCCATTTGGTCTTTGGCATCGGGCTTTTTTAGGAGAATCATCTGTGTGCTGCCAATTTTGAGGAAGAGCAAGGCCAGAACCTGACTGGAAAATGTGATGTGACCTTGTTAGGTGCCCCCAAATCACTTCTGCCCAGTTCTGCACCATCGGCACAGTCACTGCTGTTTGGATTCAGTGTGGTACCGACCGTGCCAATCCATCTCATTGGGGTGGTCTTCCGCTTTTTCACCAACAAGGTGACTTTCCCTAACAGCTGGTTCCTTCTGATAACCCACCCTCTGAAGTACCTCAGACAAGTCTCACCATTCTTGATTCCAAGGAAACATTTTGGGTGTACTTTTTCCCTGACAGACTTGTTTGTTCTTCTCATATGTTGTTGTTGTCAGTTGCCATCGAGTCGGAACCGGCTCATAGCGACCCCATGCACAGCAGGACGAAACAATGTCCGATCCTGGGCCAACCTCACTACCGCTGCCACACTTGAGTCCATCAATGATGCCACCTGACTGATCCATCTCATTAGGTGTCTTCCTCTTTTTCTCTGACCCTCCATCTTACCCAGCATGACATCCTTCTCCAGCGATTGTTCCCTCCTGACAAAATGTCCAAAGTAGGAGAGACGAAGCTTAGCCATCCTGGTCTCCAAGGAGCACTCTGGCTGCACTTCTTCCAAAATAGATCGTTCTTCCGATAGTCCATGGTATATTCACTATTCTTCTCCAACATCATAATTCAAAGGCATCAATTCTTCTCAGGTCTTCCTTTATTCACTGTCCAGTTTTTACATGAGACAAAGATACCATCCATGGCTTAGGCCAGGCACACTTCAGTCTTCAGAGTGACATCTTTACTCTGTAACACTTTAAAGTGGTCTTTTGCCGATCTTCCTAGTGTAATTTATTGTTTGATTTCTTGACTGCTGCTTCCATTGGTGTTGACAGTGGATCCAAGTAAAATCAAGTCCTTGACAACTTCAATCTTTTCATCTGCATGTCGCAGCTTGTTGATGAGTCTTCCTCTAATCCTTATGCCACATTCTTCTTCATATAATCCAGCTTCTCAAATTATTTGCTCAGCATACAGGTTGAATAAACACGGTGAAAGAATACAGTCATGGCGCACACCTTCTCTAATTTTAAACCATCCAGTGTTCCCTTTTTTTTCCCCCAAACAACTGCCTTTTGGTCTATGTACAAGTTCCTCATAAGCACAATGAAGTGTTTCGGAATACTCATTCTCTACAATGGTATCCATAGCTTGTCATGATCCAAACACTCAAAAGCCTTGGCACAGTCAATAAAGCACAAGTAAACATCTTTCTAGCAGTCTCTGCTTTTAGCCAAGAACCATCTGACATCCACAATGACATCTCTTATTCCACATCCTCATCTGAATCTGGCTTGAACCTCTGGTAGTTCCCTATTGACGTAGTGTTGCAGCCTTTGTTGAATTATTTTTAGCAAAAATTTACTTACTTGTGACATCAGTGATATTGTCCTATGATTTCTGCATTCCGTTGGGTTATCTCTCTTTGGGATGGATACAAATATGGATCTCTTCCAATCCGTTGGCCATTTGCTTTAGTATCTCTACACTGAAGAGCAAGTTTCAGACTCTCTTCTGACATTTGGTCTTTCTTCCTTGTCTTCTAAACAATCTTTGGCTTTCTTCCCGTGTGATGTTCTTGGTGTCATCCCTCAACTCTCTGGTTTTCAGTCATTAGTATCTAATGCATCAAATCCGTTCTTGAGATGATCTCTAAAATCTGGTGGGATATGTTGCAGGTCATATTTTGGCTCTCATTTACTTGTTTTCATTTTCTTCAGCTTCAGCCTGTACTTGCATATGAGCACTTGATGGTCTGTTCCACAGTCTTCCCTGCCCTTGTTTTGGCTGATGAGATGGATTTTTTCCACCATCTCTTCCATAGATGTAGTCAATTTGATTTCTGTGTATTCCACCTGGTAAGGTCCATGTGTGTAGTTGTCTTTTATGTTGTTTGAAAAAGGTATTTGCAATGAAGATTGGTATTGCAATATTCTATCATGCAATCTCCAGCATCATTTCTATCACCAAGGCCATAGTTTCCAACTATTGATCTTTCGTCTTTGTTTCCAACTTTTGCATCCCAACCGCCCAATTATCAATACATCTTGATTGCATATTTGATCGATTTCAGACTGCAGAAATTTCATCTTCACTAGGGACCTCAGGTCTTTCCATCGTTTGGTCTTTGTTTGTACCCTGTTTCCTGTTCAGTTTGTTTTGGGGGAGAGTCCAGCTGGCCTGGCAGGCTCTGGCCTCCCCTGGGAACATCACTGGAGGCTTGGTGGGGTCCTGACAGCCTAGAAAGGAAGGCTGAGGTAGGGACTAGTGAAATTGAGGGGGAGGGAGAGAGAATTAGAGAGACAGCGAGACAGGAGGGAGGGAGAGAGAGTGCTGTTAAGTGCCATGGAGTTGGTTCCAACTCACAGCGACCCTGTATAATTTCTGAGGATTTTTAAATCTTTGCTGCAACAGAAAGCCTCATCTTTCTGCCGCAGAGTATCTGGTGGGCTCTAACCTTGGACCGTGTGTTTTGCAGTCTAGTGCTTACTGTATGGAGCCTGACATCTTTGGGCCTGACCCCATCTTCTAAGGTTAATGTCACATGCCTCCTTGAGTAGAGACACAGTTCTGACACAGTTGTGATATGTCCACCAATGCCTGTCAGTGGGAGAATTTCGGGAGAGCAGAAAGAGATGTTTTGCACTCAGGAAAGGTAAAACCTTCAGTTGCTCATGAAAAGGGCCCAAGGATCCCAGCTCAGATGGCTCCTGCTCTTGACAAAAACACACAACAGGGCGTTTGTCCACTAGCTCCTTTCCTAGCCTGTTGGACCCATGGAAACCCCCTGACTGTTGTCTCTGCCACAAGGTGTCTCTGATCTATTGAAAAAAAGTCACAATCGCTATGATTCAAAAGTTTTTAGCGTATCTATGGAAGCAAGTTATGGAGTCCTGGTATGAGGCTATAGGATAAGCACTGGATTTTTAATCACAAGGTTGGCAATACCCAAGCTGGCAGTACAAACCCACCATATGGGGTTGCTTTGAGTCAAAACCGACTCAGCGGCACTAACAGTAATATGACAGACAGCAAGTTCTCCGGAGTGAGTTCTTTAACTTTATCTACTGTTGGTTTACCAAAGTTCTTCAGACTCAGACAGAGCCTGCTTCCAGTGTCCCGAAGGCACATTTTCTCACCTTTGTTTCTGTTCTCCTATGTTGAATAAAATCTCCTTTGTCCCTACTACACTTTTGTGGCAAATTTCCCCTACATCAGAGGAAAAGGACAAGTACTTGGTCCAGAGAGCTAGAAGCAAATCCCGTGAGTGGAGAGCAAGCCTTGGCTGGGACCCATCCCATCCCCCGGGGTCCAAGTCCCTCTTAGCTCCTGGCTGTCGGAGTCTTTATTGCATGGACCCGCACAAACACTTAAAATCAGATGTATTGGTGTGTGTAAGTACAGCAGTCTGAAAACTGAGCCCTCATTTCATTCTAAAGTCTTATGAGTCTAGCAGGCATGTTGGATTTTAAAGGCTGCTTTTCGAACAGCAGGTTTTCTAACCTGGACGTCAGCCTGACCATCTGCCCTACAGGTGACATTCCTTTTTTCTGAGGTCCGGCAGGTGCAGAGTATCACAATCTGTCTCCAGAAGGTCTTTCCAGTTAGAGCAAATCCATACAAGGTGTGATACCTTATACCCTAAGGGTAGAGAATTACAGTGTTATCGATTGCATCTTTACAACAGATGCCCAGAAACAGACCTGAGACAGAAAGCCATTTTTATAGCAGGTTACCTGAAAAACCTGTCCTGCCATTTTCCTGTGACCACCTTGTAGGTAACCTGTAGAGCTAGTACCCTTAGCGAATCATGTAAGCCAATTTACATGTTAGCCACCTGTTCTTTCTTTTTCTTTTTGGTTTTTATCTTAGTTACTCCTGTTTTTGTTTTTTTAAGTTTTTATTGTGAATTATGTGGGTTTACATGGGAGAAAATCAGTTTCACATTCATCCTATCGTATTTCGTTTCATTGCAATCCCCCACATGCATCATCAAATAACTAAAGGATACACCCCACAGGCCACCCCCCCTGGCTGTCAGCACACAACCCCTCTCCCTCCCTGAGTCCAGTGTCCCCAGCCACTCCATCTGTCCACTTCATTGTCTCTGTCTCCATCCTTGGTGTCACTGCCTCTCTGGGTAGGGTCACGCTCTCCGCTCTTCTCACTTGATGGTCCCAGGGACCTCTGCTCCTGGGCTGCACAATCAATCACTCCCCTCTTTTTGTCAAAAAACATCTACCTCTACATTTCCAACCCTCATAGTCAGTCCTGATGGCAATTATTCACTATTGTACCCCAAGAGTCTTAGCCTCATTTCCTTTTGTCAGCCCAGTCCCAACAGATTGGAAATCATTCAATGGAGGTTCTACCTAACCCTGCCCCATCTGAAACTAGGCTCCCTCTTCAAAGCTTGTAAGCCAGTCACTTCTTGTCTTCATAACCACCTGCCCCCCATTTTGGGTAG
>NW_006408615.1:9145291-9146521 GCF_000296735.1 Chrysochloris asiatica | reverse complement strand
TCCTCAAGGTTCATCCATGTTATGCGGTGGCTTGCAGCTTCCTTATTGTTCAAGGTAGCATAGTATTCCATTGTGTGTATGTACCACAATTTGTTTATCATTCTTCAATTGATGGGCATTTAGACTGTCTCCATTGTTTTGCTTTGTATCCACCTATCCTTTCTAAATGCCTACTTTCAGGTACCCTGTGCCCTGGACTCTCCTGACTGCCTTTCAGCCAATTATGATTTTGTAACACTAGCTCCTCTTCCAGCTGAACAAAAATGTTTTCTTTCTCGATGTTCAGTGGAGTAACCATCTTCAGACGTCTTTCTGGTCCAGATGGTTTTTATCCCTCAATAAACCTCTTATTATGGCATCTCTGTCCTTCAAGAAAGGGTTCTTGCCTTCTACTGATGAATCATCATCAGGATTATTCCCATGCAACGGAACGTATATTCTAGGAAGAGGCTTGCAAGTGGAGACAAGGGAGGGCTTCATATCTTAAGGTACAGCTTAACCCCTATGTCTCCGAATAAAGACTTTGCTGGAGTTTAAAAGGTTTTGAGGTAGGGAAAAGACTTCATGTTTACTCATAGAGATAGACTGGAATTTCCAGGAAATGACCCATTTATGAGGGATCATGCTAAATGGGTACATACATACTTAGTAAATCTTCAATATGGATTCCACCGCAAAGGCTTCTGGTAGGTGCAGACCGAATTTATTCTTGGGTATTGAACATATGTGGTTCTTCAGGACCTTGGTTCTGACTTCTCCCAGAGGCTAGAATTCTCTTTCTCCCCAGTAGAAAGTTTGTCCTTTAAAGTTATGCCTAAGGCACTGAGCAAACCTGTCCAACCTGTAAAACTTTCACAAAGAAGTGAAAATACAGAATTTTTACGGGTGGTCTTAATGGCATGTCCCAGGATATGGCTTCTAGGCTAGGCATCCTGGGACATGTCTTATATACCTTCATAGCTGCTCAAGCATGGAGGGGGAACAGGCTTCAACATTCCTCAGGATTTCAGTCAAGAAATTGTTGTTGTTGTTGTTAGGTGCCGTTGAGTGAGTTCTGACTCATAGCGACCCTATTCACAATAGAAGGAAACATTGCCCGGTGCCGCACCAACCTCACAATTATTGCCATGCTCGAGTCCATTGCTGCTGCCACTGTGCCAATTCGTTTAGTTGGTGGATTCCCTCTTTTTTGCTAACCTTCCACTTTACCAAGTATGATAGCCTTCTCCA
>NW_006408615.1:9142400-9143201 GCF_000296735.1 Chrysochloris asiatica | reverse complement strand
GCTCTTTGGTTGTTTAAATTATTATATATTCCTGAGTGTTTTTGTGTACATCCCCGGCCCCCCAAACAGCAGAGGGAATACAAGCAAATACTGTTGAATGATGATGCACAGAAGGATTGTAATGAAACAATGATGTAAAACCAATGTTCTCCCATGTAAACTATCACTCAATTCACAATAAAAACTTAAAGTGAAAAATATGGAAATCCTCTGATAAAATACCCTGGTCTCTCCCTCCTTTTGTCTTCCTGGAACATGAATCTTGAAATTATATGTTGGAACTCTCTTATAAATTATATAAGCTCCTTTGCCAGAGCTTGAGGTCCCTAAGAGTATGGCTGTGCAAAACTCATGGTCATCTTGAAGAATTGTTTCCTATTTGCTGATTATTTTGCTCTCTAATTGTGTTTTCCCTGAGGAGAATCCATCTGGACAAAATATCAGTTATCAACCATATCGTGATCCATGTTACTAGGTTTACTAAGTCAAGTCCTCAGAGCTACTAGCCACAAAAAGAAAGCATGAGGTGTGGTTCTTGTTTAAATAGCTAACAGTGATGGCTACGCTTTCACTATTTTCCTGGTCTGTTCAGATGCTATGAACTGCTTCCAAAATGTTATAAATGGTGTGTTTGTACTAAAAAAAAAAAAAAAGGTATTTGGAAATAAAATGAAATAAAAGAACATCATATAGGAAGAAAGCAAAGGGTCATTAAGAAGACAAGGAAGAAAGAAAAGTCCCCGGAGGACATCATGATTAGTAAAGTGGAGGGTCAGTGAGAAAGAGGAAGACCCCAACAAG
>NW_006408615.1:9140638-9141215 GCF_000296735.1 Chrysochloris asiatica | reverse complement strand
GGCTCATCTTCCAGCACATTATTGTGGTGTTGTTTATAATGTTTCAATAAATGGTTCGTGTCTAATCCTGATTTCTAGCCCCCCCACCCCCATCTCACTCTGTTGTTTTTACATTAAGCAGACTCTGCGATGTTGCTCTACAACAGACCTGAGGCGACAGGGCCTTTGGCAACCTTTCTGCCACTGGAATCCAGAGAGAAGGGAGTCAGAAGCCACAGTGGTGGACTCAGGCCTCCTGGGATGAACCCATCTGGGATCTATGTGGGGTACACGAGCTGCAGATGACACAGGGTCCTGCCTGACCAAGTACCATTCAGGCTGTTCCTGTTCATTGGTCACTGATCGGTGGCTCTCACAGTGTAGCCAGACACTCAAAGCCTGCTGAGGGCAGGGCTTCAACTGCAAAGCCAGGTGTGTGGCCCATACCAGCACAGGTTGTGATCAACAGGAGACCCATTTTTCATTCACTCGTTCTTTGTTTTTTTAAATGTTTTACTGTGAATTATATGATAGTTTATATGGGAGAACATTAGCTTTACATTCATCCTATCGTATATCATTTCATTGCCATGGTTAC
>NW_006408615.1:9136197-9140302 GCF_000296735.1 Chrysochloris asiatica | reverse complement strand
CCTCCAAGCAGATCCAGTACCGCATCCTAAGGACTACCAGTCATAAACATATGACTTCCTAAGTCATACCAGAGGCTTACATTTGTCAAAAAAACACTGAAAATTAGTGTAATTAAGTATATTTATTTTGAGTAGAGATTCAAACTGGGTAGCTTTAATCTGCATATATTGTCAAGTGCCATCGAGTCAGTTCCGACCCATAGCGACTCATAGGGTGTCTGAGGAGCTACTGGTGAGCTTGAACCTCCAACTTTGCTGTTCAAATGACTTTGCAGTCCAGCGTGTTAACCCACAGCACCACACCAGGATTCCTTAACCCACATACGGGGAAGGGAAATCTGCTTATATAGACCATTTGCTATGTTAATTTCTCAAAAGATAACATCAAAACCGAATCAGGGTTTCATATATAGGTCACTAAAACAGAATCACCAAGAACATGCCATACATCCTCAAACACAACCTCTAATCAAGCTGAAGGTCCTGGTCCTCCTATCTGGTGGCACATAGATCATTTTCCAAAAGAACTCAGTGTCTAAGGCCAGACAGTCTCCATTAAGTTCCATTTCATGTCATGTACTACAGGCATGCTTTCAGCAGGGACTAGTCCCTGGAAAAGGGACTCATGCTTGGTAACAAGGAGGTTCAGTAAGAGAGACAAGGAAGACTCCATAAATCCCCCCACCCCCCAACAAGATGGATTGACACTGTGGCAGCAGCAATGGGCTCAATCATGACAACAATCATGAGGGTGGGTCGGGACCAGGCAGTGTGTCCTTCTGTTGTATGTGTGCTCACTATGAGTCGGAGTCAAATGAACTGCACCTAACAACAACACCAAGCTACTTTCTAAGGTATCATCTGACCTGAAGGAGGCTCCAGGGAACTAGTTCTTTCAAGATTCAAAAGGGTGGATGGTCTGGGTAGGTCACCCCAATTCCATGAACCCAGAAATCTGAATTCCTGAAGAATCATAACAAATTTGTCACAGTTTAATGAGGGTGTCAGACCAATCAATCAACATGATGTGGCCAGAGGCCACGCAATGCCACAGGAGCCCAGAGAGATGCATGGCCCAGCTTTCTGGTGGTGGAGACAGGAAGAGGAAAAGTTGTCTGGAAAGGGAAAAAAAGGGAAGCAGAGATTCAGACAGTAAGACCAGTCCAGGGATGGGAAACAATAAACTCTGTTGGTTGGAATTACCAGATGGAGGAAGAGACAAAGCCAGTGTCAGGACACAAAGGAGACTGGAATATAGTGGAGAGTAAGCCTGGAGGAATAAAGTAATAGTATGCAAAACTGTGTCAAGGGAAAAAGCAGGGCTGAGAGAAGGAACAAAAGAGAAAGGAGTTACCTTGAAGACAAATATCAGCATCAATTCCCAGCTGTGCCATTACATCATGGAAAGAGGAAATTAATCTGTTGCTCTTACAATAAATCTGTTGCCCTACCACCAAGCTCTCACAACTCACAGGGGTGGCACTGTAGGATAAGCAATGGATTGCTAACCGTAAAGTTGACAGTTCAGGCCCAGCAGCCACTCTTGGGAAAAGGATACAGGGTCACTGTGAGTTGGAACCGACTCGATACGATAGCAGCAGCAAAGGGATCCCAGGTTAGTAATGACCTCAGCAAAAGCAAATTCCCAGCAAAAGCAAGTTCAGATCTTCTTTGGAGGAGAGCACCTCCAATGTACATTTAGATGTGTACATTAATTTTCAAATTCAGTGTAACAATATGTGAATTCACAGACCATATGCACACAGATGCACACATTCACACCAGGAAAAAGGAACTTGCCACAAGGTATGAAACTTGCTACTAGATATATCTTTTTGTTTGTTTTTTTAATGTTTTATTGTGAATTATGTGATAGTTTACATGGGAGAACATTAGTTTTACATTCATCCTATCGTATATTGTTTCATTGCCATGGTTAACAATCCCCTCCATGCATCATCAGCCAACCAAAGGGTATATACTACAAGCCTGCCCCCCGGTCATCAGCACACAGCCCCTCTCTGTCTCTGGGTCTAAAGTCCCCAACTGCTCCATCTCTCCACATCATAGTCTCTGCCTCCATCTCAGGCATCACTGCTTCTCTGGGTAGGGTCCTGCTCTCCACTCTTCTCCCTTCATGGTCCTAGGGACCTCCGCTCCTAGACTGAAAAGTTAATCACTCCTATCCTTGCTACAAAACATCTACCTTTACATTTCCAACCCTCACAATCAGTCCTGATAACAATTATTCACTATTGTATCACAAGAGACCCGTCTGCATTTCCTTTCATCAGCCCTGCCCAGATAGATTGGATACTACTCAGTGGAGATTCTACCTTCCTCCAGGCCCTCTGGATCTAGGTTCCCTCTTGAAAGCTTGTAAGCCAGTCACTTCTTGCCTTTGTAGCACCCCCATTTTGGGTAACCAGTGTCCAAGGTGCCCATCCCTGTCCACTCTGTGTATGGAGGGGGTGGGAATGATGCCACTAGGTATATCTTGTATGTTGTTTCAACTTGCCACAGTTGAAACAACATACAAGATGTAACTAACACCCCAAGGCACTACAAATATGAAATATTAGCTATCAGATACAGAATATAAAAGAATTGTCTTAGGAAAAAAACCCTCTGAACCGGTGCTTATCCTACAATGCCACCATCATTTCCAAAATGTTCTCTTGAGACCCTTTCAGTAAGCCTTTAACAGGACAAAGGCAAACACTTGGCAGAGGGAAGCCATCAGCATATATCCATATTGTTGTTAAGTACTGTTCAGTCGGTTCTGACTCACAGAGACCCTGTATAGAGTTTCTGAGGAGCGGCTTGTGGATTTGAACCATCGACCTTGCCATCAGCAGTCCAGTGTTTATTCTACAGCACCATACCAGGACCCCACTATTTTACACTGAAACTCCTAAAAATCTCATAAATTAAAATATTAAACTTTAACCAGACAGGTAACAGTTTAACCATATAAAATAAATCCCTAAACCTTTTAAACATTGTCTATGTTGTGTATCTCTTATTGTTGTTGTTAAGTGCTGTCAAGTCAGTTTCCACTTACAACAACTCTATGTGCAACAGAAGGAACATTGCTTGGTCTCGTGACATCCTCACTATAGTTTGTTCAAGCTCATTGTTGTAGTCGCTGTGCCAATTCGTCTCATTGAGGGTCTTCATCTTTTTCGTGGACCCTCTATTTTACCAAGTGGGATGTCCTTCTCAAGGCTCTGGTCCCTCCTGATAGCGTGTCCAAAGTCCTTGAGGTGAAGACTTGTCAGCCTAACTGTATTAAGGAACATTTGAGCTGTACTTGTTCCAAAACAGATTTGTTCTTTCTGGTATGGTATATTCAATATTCTTCACCAACACCATAATTAAAATGCATCAATTCTTTCCAGGTCTTCCTTATTCATTGCTCAGCTTTGCATGAATATGAGGAAGATACCATGGTTTGGGTCAGGAACCCCTTAGTACTCAAAGGGACAACTGTGTTCTTAAAGACTTTCAAGAGATCTTTTGTAGCAAATTTGTCCAATGCAATATGTCATTTGATTTCATGGCTGCTATTTCCATGAACATCGATTGTGGATCCAAGTAAAATGCGATTACTATTAATAAATCTTGTATTGTGAATTGAGTGAAGGTATACATCCAACAAACCATATACTGCTTCATTACACTGATTGCAGTTCCCTGCATGCACCAACAGTTAATGGTGTTTACCTCTAGTCACTTTAACTGTTGCATTCCTCCCTGTCTCCTGCTACCTCCATCCTTCCTCTGCTTACTTCCCTCTTGTTGTATATTGCCTGTGCTGTCACCATGTTAACATGTGTCTACTCACTGTTGTTGTTAAATGCCTTCAAGTCAGTTCTGACTCATAGTGACCCTGTATTGGGTTTCCAAGGAGCAGCTGGTGAATTTGAACTGCTGACCTTGCAGTTCAAGCTGACCTCGTAGTCCAGTGTATTATCCTGAAGCATTGTACCAGGATTCCATTTACCCACTTGTTGTTGTTGTTAAGTGCCGTCGAGTCGGTTCCGACCCATAGCGACCCTGTACAGGGTTTCCGAGGGTGTAAATCCTTACGGGAGTAGAAAGC
>NW_006408615.1:9131778-9135087 GCF_000296735.1 Chrysochloris asiatica | reverse complement strand
AAAGACAAATATTGTTGAGACCAATGTTGTAAAAAGAAAAGGTTTTCTTAATAAATGAAACTATCTATGATGGCTATGGGGAGAGGGATGAGGGCTACAGGGTAGCAGACAAGACAGAGTAGAGTAAGATCATGAATGTGAAAAGATTTAAAGTTAAAAAACCAAAAGAAAAGAACATGCTCAGCATTTCTCAAGTTGAAAGAACTGAGTTAGAAATCAAGCTTTGACTTGAAATACTGAAGGATCTTTGGGAAAATATTGAACGATGCAGAAAGCATCAAAAGAAGACGGAAGGAATACACAGAATCATGGCACCAGAAAGAAATGGTTGATATTCAACCATTGCAAGAGGTAGCATATCATCAAAAGCCAATGGTACTGAAGGAAGAAGTCCATGGTACACTGAAGGCATTGGCAAAGGATGAAGTTCCAGAATTGACAGGATACAAACTGAAAACTTTCAACAAACTGATGCAGCACTGGAGGCACTCACTCATCTATGCCAAGAAATTTGGAAGACAGCCACTTGGCCAACTGACTGTAAGAGATGCATATTTGTGTCCATGCCAAAGAGAGGTGACTCAACAGAATGCAGAAATCCTCAGACAATATCATTAATATCATACACAAGAGCCCAATTAAGTGTTCTGGAATTCCCATTTTTTTCAATGTTATTCATAGTTAGTTTGATTCCATAGTCAAATACCTTTTTATATTCAATATATCACAAGTAAACATCTTTGTGGGGTTTTCTCTGCTTTTAAGACCCATCTGACATCAGCAATGATAGCCCTTGGTTTCAGGTTGCAAAATCAGTGTGGGGGCCATGTCTGACTTTGGCTTTACAAGGGGGAAGGAGAATCAAACTCAAAATCAGCCCAAGGCTGATTCCTATGAAGCAGAGGTCAGACACGCCTCCACCCTCCATCCTTTGTTACCCTCTTCTGACACTAACCCTCCCTCCCACAGTCCTCTCTGCTTCACATCCTGGTTCCATATTCCATTGCAATGGCCACACAGAACTCACAGACAATACTCACCATTATTAGGTTTTATTAGAGACGTGAACAGGGCACAATTCAGGACCAGAAACAACTCAGGATGCGGCGGTCCTCCAATCAGGAAGCCCTCTGCTCTGTCCTACTGCAGACACACCTTACTCTTGTCTTAGATCTCTCAGTCATGTGACCCCTCAGCCTCTGTTCTGCTCCAGCAAGTGCTATTAAAAAAACTCCTTCAGCCAGTTTGCAAATGCCCAAAGGAAATAGTCTGCAAGCCAGCCTCCTGCTCTCAGGCACTCAGCTTCATCATGTCCATGGGCTGGGATCTGCAGCTACGCTGTCTCTCCACGCTGCTCACCATCTTCCAGAGAGGGAATCTCACACTCTCCTTTTACCTCTACTTTCTTGATGGGCCTGGGATCATCTGTCTCTGCTTCTGACCTGGCTCCTTTTGAACCTAGTGGGGTGGCAAAACTAACCAATCCCAACATTAGAATCTTGTACCCCTACTTATAAGGAGCTCTGGTAGCATCATTGTTATGAATCAGGCTGCTAATCTCACAGTCAGCAGTTCGAAACTACCAGCTGTTCCATGGGAGAATGATGAGGCTTTCTACTCCCGTAAAGATTTCCAGACTTGGAAACCCTGTACAGGGTCTCTATGAATCTGTACCAACTCAACAGCCCAACACCACCAGTGAACTAAGATACCTTTGAGTATAACAGGCAGTATTCAGGTCATTAGGAGCTCTGGTAGCGTAGAGGTTATGAATCGGACCGTGAACCGCAAGGTCAGCAGTTCAAAACTCCCAGCTGTTCCACGGGAGAAAGATGAGGCTTTCTGCTCCCGTAAAGATATACAGCCTCAGAAACCCTGTGCAGGGTCGTTATGAGTCGGAATCGACTCCATGGCACATAAAAACAACAACAACCCCTACTTATATGGTCCCAGGCAATCATTTGGCAGGCAACAAGGAGACTTTCCACCACTTGTCTGTCAGTTTGTCTGTCAGTGGTGGTGTGATGCTGGAAGCTAGGCCACACGTATTTTGAATGTTGACAGGATTAGCCATGGTGGATTGATTTCACCTGAGCTTCCAGACTAAGAGCGACGCGGAAAAAGGAGAGGAAACCTACTACTGAATGTTTAGCTACTGAAAACCTTAGGAATAGCCCTGAGACACTGTCAGAGAGCAACAGACTACTGAATACTGAACATTATGAATGCTGTTGTTTTGTTAAGTGCCAGTGAGTCCGTTCTGACTCATAGAGACGCTGTATGGGGTTTCCAAGGAGCGGCTGATGAGTTTGAACAGCCGACCTTGCTGTTCAAACAGACCTTTCAGTCCTGCATTAACTCACAGTACCACACCATTAAGATAGCACCAGAATATTGTCAGATACAGTGCCAGAAGATGAGCCCGTCAGGTTGGAAGACACTCAAAATCAGACTGGGGAAGAGCTGCCTCCTCTCATCGTAGAGTTGATGGTGATGATGCAAATGGAGTAAAGTCTTCAGGACCTTCATTTGCTGATGGGACACAACTCACAATGATTAAAACAGGTGCAAACATCATTAACAATTAGAACATAGACTGTACGAAATATGAATCTAGGAAAATTGGAAGTTGTTACAAATGAAATGGAACGCATGAAGATTGGCATCCTAGCCCTTAGTGAGCTGAAATGGACTGGTATTGACCATTGTGAATCTGACCATTAAGTGGTTTACTCTGCCAAGAATGACAGATGGAAGAGGAATGTCACTGCATTCATTATCAAAAAGAACATTTCAAAATTTATCTTGAAGTATAATGCTGTCTGTGATAGGATAATATCCATATACCTACAAGGAAGTCCTGGTATGATACTGGAGAATAAACAATGGATTGCAAGGTCCATTTGAGCTGCAAGGTCAGCAAACTCACCAGCTGCTCCTTGGAGACTCTATACAGGGTTACTTTGAGTTAGAACCCACATGAGGGCACTTAACAACAACAACGAGAAGGAAGACCAGGTAGTACTACTATTATTCAAATTTACATACCAACCACTAAAGCCAGTGAAGATAAAATTGAAGAATTCATCTTCAGTCTGAAGTTGATTAAACATGAAATCAAGATGTATTGATAATTACTGGTGATTGGAATGCAAAGTTTGGAAAGAAGAAGGATCAGTAATTGGAAAATATAGTCTTTGTAATAGAAATGATGCTGGAGATCGCATGATAGAATTTTGCAAGACCAATGACTTCTTCATTGCAAATACATTTTTTAAACAACATAAAAGATGAGTATAAGCTACTAGA
>NW_006408615.1:9120969-9124088 GCF_000296735.1 Chrysochloris asiatica | reverse complement strand
TATTAAAATAAAATAAAATGAAAAGTATAGTGAAATGTATAGAGACAAGCTCAGCATTTCTCAATTAGAAAGAACTGAGTAAACAACTCAGGCCTCAACTTGAAATACTGAGGGATTCTTTAGAAAAAAATGGAATGATACAGAAAGTATCAAAAGAAGATGAAAGGAATATACAGAGTCACTGTATTTAAAAATATGGTCAATGTTCAACCATTTCAAGAGGTAGCATGTGATCACGAGCTAATGGTACCGACAAGGGGAGGGCATGGGGCACCTGGTCAGTCTTTGTGGAGGCCCGGGTGCCAACTGCTCTGCAGGGCTGTCACCATGTCACCATTAGGAGAAAGCTGCCCCTGAATAGTATGCAGAGTCTCTCTGTTGCCCCTGGAGCCCACACTGCCCAGACCTGTTACTTGAAGGAAGAGGGGAAAGAGTTGAGGAAGCAAGAGGAGGAGGAGGTGGAGGAGAATCTTCCAGGAGACAGGAATAGTTCCCTAATTAACTTCAAAATGATTCCCTAGCTAAGCAGAACAAAGACAATGTTGCCCAGGATGGAAACAGAGAGAGAACTTTTAACTGTCCCTTGGACCCTGAGCACACACAAGAAGGGGTGTGGAAAGCTTCCCTTTCTGTTCTCTACCCTACCCCCTCACCCAACCCCCACACACAACAGCTCATCTACACTGAGAGGTCAGGCCTGGTGGCCCAGGTATGCCCCTGGGTCCAGGAAGGGTGGAAAGGCCAGAGGAAGAAGCTGGAGCCCCGATAGTTTCCCCATCACACAGCCCATGGTCTTCCCTACCCGACCCACCTCCAGGGCCCTGCCTGGCCTGTCTGGACAAGCTACAGTATGTATCCTGGGAGTGTCTAGTCAGATGCCTGCCATGGAAAGCCTGGAGAAGATGAGGGTGACTTTGGGACAAGGGACTTTCAGACCTCACAAGGGACATCTGGGAAAGACATGAGGAAACAGAACAAGGATTGGCTGGCCTGCGGCTCTCCACTCCCCAGTGGAGCACGAGGCCACTCTGCCATCAAGGGCACACCCCACCAGGACCCAAGAAGCAAAGGCAGAGTGGGGGTGCAGACTTGGACCTGCCTGTGTTTAGTGTCACCAGACTCTTCATTCACTGCCAAACTCTAGGCCTCTCAGAGCCTCCATTCCCTCATCTGTAAATCAAGAAGGTGCATCCTCACTCCCAGACTTCGGATGAAGAGGCCTGGATCCGGAGAGATGCACTGCTGAGAATGGACAGAGTGTTCTCCGAGTTCCTGTGGGCAGGAGGGGCCTGCAGTCTCGGAAGCCTGTGGCCTCCCTCCCACGACATGCGTCTTGCTGTCTGCACAGCTTCAGTCTAACCAAATTATCCAGGTGTCTGGCTCCAGCTTCTGCAGATTCCCTTGCTGTCCTCCCTATCTCTCCATCTCCAGATGGACAAGGTCAACAGATTAAATACCAATTACCTCCCATGACCCATGGTTGGGATTTTTCTGAGAGCAAGAGGGAGTCAAGGAACCCTGGGGGTGAGCTCCAAGGAGATTCTCTGCAGCCCAGGCAGAGCTGTGGTTACGCAGGAGGGGTGCCACCAGCCTCTGGGTTGGTGATGGCAGGACTGACCACACCCTTAGTCACTCAGAGGGCAAGGGAACAAGGGAGAACTACAGCCATGGCCTCTGACCACAGGCTGCACGCTGGCTCCTAAGGCTACTTTATCAGCAGCCACTAGCCAAAGCTCAAAGATGGCCACCCCGCTTCACAGCCACCAGCCTGCCTGTTTTCCTTCTCTCTCGCTGCTCCTAATTCAGCTTCCCGTTCCAGTCAGCACTCAATCCACCTCTCTGTTCTATTCTCTGACACTCTGGGTTCAGGATCATCATTTGAATCTGTTTCACTCAGTCTCCCATATCTTTGGTACCAAGGGTTAGCTCAGTGCATCTATCTACTACGCCATCTTGCTCCGGAAGTCTCGTCATCAACATTCTTGTCACGTCAGCAACCAGGGTCTGGGCAGGAGGATAGACTTTGGAGTCAGTCCATTCTGGATTCCAGCCCCAGCTTCCTCCTCTGCAGAATGAGCATGAGAACAGAAAGGCTGTAGGAACTTTAATGGAAGGATGAGCATACGGCTCAGGATAGTTCCCGTTACACAACAGAGCTCAGAAAACAGGGTCCTAGAGATCAAGATGGAGACAGGATAGATGGATAGATGCCTAGGTGATAGATACATAAATACCTGCTGTCAGGGTGACCCAAACTCATGGTTGCCCCAGCCTGGCTCTTCCTCACAACCACCTGCATGTTTGTGCTGTTTACCACTATATCAATCCATCTTACCAAGGATCTATTTTGTCCTGACTACTGATCCTTCCTGAAGCCATGCCCAAAACAAGGCAACCATACACCTGGCTGGCACCAGATGGAATACACAGGAATCAAATTGACTACATCTGTGGGAAGAGAAGCTGGGAAATGTCAGTATCATCAGCCAAAAGAAGAGGAGGGGTAGACTGTGGAACAGACCATCAATTGCTCATATACAAGTTCAGATGAAAAAAGTGAAAACAAGTCCACCAGAGACAAAATATGACCTTGAATAGATCCCACCTGCATTTAGAAACGGCCTTAACAACAGATTTGATGCCTTAGACATCAAATCTCCTCCCGGTTCATCCATGTTGAGAGGTGTTTCCCAGATAGATCATAATATTTCAACATTGCATAGTATTCCATGTGGGTATGTACCAAATTTTGTTTAAACATTTTTTTGTTGTTGATTGGCATACAGGCTGTCTCTGTCTGTTTGATGCGTCTCTTACAAATAGCATATTGAAGGATCCTGCTTTCTTTCCCATTTTGCTCTCTCTCTCTCTCTCTCTCTCTCTCTCTCTTAATGTTTTATTGTGAATTATGTGATAGCTTACATGGGAGAACATTAGTTTTACATTCATACTATAGTATATCGTTTCATTGCCATGGTTACAATCCCCTCCATGCATCATCAACCAACCAATGGGTAAACACTACAAGACTGCCCCCTAGTCATCAGCACACAGCCCCTCTCCCTCTCTGTGTCTAAAGTCCCCAACAGCTCCATCTCTCCATGTCATCGTCTCTGCCT
>NW_006408615.1:9119187-9120272 GCF_000296735.1 Chrysochloris asiatica | reverse complement strand
GCTTCATTGCTGTTTTTTCCTCACTTCCCCTTATCGGTGACATCCCTCTGTCTCTTGGCTGATGCATTTAATCCATTTACGTTCAGTGCAGTTATTGATAGGTGTGAACTGATTGCTGTCATTTCACTGTGTGTTTTTTTGTGGTGCTGCTAGCTTCTTTGTTTCACACAATTTTCTGTGCTGAGTTCATTTTGTTTGTGGATTTTCTTTTCATTTTCATTTCTGTTGTGTTGTTTATTAAATCTTCCTGATTTTTCCTTTTTTTATTTTGGTATGCAGGTGTAAAAATTTTCTTTGAGGTTACCCTGTGATTTGTTATTTTTCATCTTTTTAAAATAGTCTAATTTATCTTGAAATCGACTTGACTTCCATGCCATTTGAAAGTTCTGTATCTACACTATTCCCTCTCTTTTTTTTGGCCCACAAAACCCTTCCATATTTCAAGCCAAGGTTTGAATTCTTTTTTCCTTTTTCTCAATTCTCTCAGCTTGAGAAATGCTGAGCATGTCTCCCCTGTTGGTTTTGTAACTTCAGTTCTTTTCATATTTCGTTATAATATTTGACTGTATCTTTCCTAGCTGCCCTTGGAAATTCTCTATTCAGCAATTTTACCTCCTCAATTTTTCCCATTTGTTTTAGCTTCTTTATGCTCCAGAACAAGTTTTAGAGTTTCTTCTGACACCATTTGGTTTTTTCTTTCTTCCTTGTCTTTTTAATGACTTAAAAAAAATGTTTTATTGTGAATTATGTGATCATTTACATGGGAGAACATTGGTTTTACATTCATCCTATCGTATATCATTGCAGTGCCATGGTTACAATTCCCTCCATACATCATCAACCAACCAAAAGGGAAAACCCTGCAAGCCTGCCCCCCAGTTGTCAGCACATAGCCCCTCTCCCTCTCTGGGTCTAAAGTCCCCAGATACTCCATTTCTCCACATCATCATCTCTGCCTCCATCTCAGGCATCACTGCTTCTCTGGGTAGGGTCCCGCTCTCCCTTCTTCTCCCTTGATGGTCCCAGGGACCTCCGCTCCTAGACTGCAAAGTCAGTCACTCCCTTCCTTTTGCTACAAAACATCT
>NW_006408615.1:9113610-9118362 GCF_000296735.1 Chrysochloris asiatica | reverse complement strand
CAGGTGGGATCTATTCAATGTCATATTTTGGCTCCGGTGGACATGTTTTAATTTTCTCCAGCTTTAAGCTGAACTTGCATGTCAGCAATTGGTGGTCTGTTCCACAGTCGGCCCCTGGCCTTGTTTTGGGAGGAATGCAGTAGTTAAAGTGAACAGAGGCAGTCCTGTTAACTATTGGTATATGGAGGGGATTGTAAACTGGATGATTTGCTCACTGTAAATCTAGTTCTGCAAACCTTCACTTGATTCACAATAAAAAGGAGTTTTTAAAAAGGAAATAAATGACATACTGCATTAGGCAAATCTGCTGCACAAGATCTCTTTAAAGTGTTCAAGAGCAAAGAAGTCCGCTTGAGGACTAAGGTACACCTGACCCAAACCATGGTATTGTCAATAACCAAGTGAAATTTGGACAGTGAATAAGGAAGACCATAAAAGAATTAATGCATTTGAATTCTGGTGTTGGAGGAGAATATTAAAAGTACCATGAACTGTCAGAAGAGTAAACAAATCTGTGTTGGAAAAAGTATAGCCAGAATGCTCCTTAGAAGCCAGGATGGTAAGACTCCATCTTTCATACTTCAGATATATTGTCAGGAGGGACCAATCCCCAGAGAAGGACATCATTGTTGGTTAGGTGAAAGGTCAGCAAAAAAGAGGAAGACCACCAACAAGACACCACCACTCCTCTGTCAGTTTGTCATACTGTGGTGGAATGCATGTTGCTGTGGTTCTGAAAGCTATGCCACAGGTGTTTTAAATACCAGCAGGGTCACCCATGGTGGACAGGTTTCAGCTGAGCTTCCAGATGAAGACAGACTAGGAAGAAGCAGAGATGAATATTTAATGAAGCTGAAAACCTTATAAATAGCAGTGACGCATGGTGAAGAGCACCAGAATATTGTCAGATATAGTGCTGGAAGATGAACCCTTCAGGTTGGAGGACACTGAAAATCTGACTGAGGAAGAGCTGCCTCCTCATGGTAGAGCTGACTGTGATGATGCGAATGGAGTAGAGCCTTGGGTCCTTCATCTGCTGATGGGGCCCAACTCAAAATGGCGAGAAACAGCCGTAAGCATCCATTAATAATCAGAACATGGAATGAATGAAGTATGAATCTAGGAAAACTGGAAATTGTAAAACATGAAATGGAATGCATAAACGTCAATATCTTAGGCATTAGTGAGCTGAAATGGACTGATACTGGTCATTTTGAATCTGACAATTCCATGGTTTACTATGCCGGGAATGACAAATTGAAGGGGAATGCTGACATA
The DNA here is from genome assembly GCF_000296735.1 of Chrysochloris asiatica. Classification (NCBI taxonomy): domain Eukaryota; kingdom Metazoa; phylum Chordata; class Mammalia; order Afrosoricida; family Chrysochloridae; genus Chrysochloris; species Chrysochloris asiatica. Next base: position 9,117,084 of record NW_006408615.1, on the reverse strand, counting down.
TTCATCATCATCAAAAAGAACACATCAAGATATGCCTTGAAGTCCAACATTGTCTTTGATAGGATAATACCCATAAGTCCAATATTGTCTGTGATAGGATAATACCCATAAGTCCAACATTGTCTGTGATAGGATAATACCCATAAGCCTACAAGGAAGAGCAGTAATACCACTATTATTCAAATTTGTGCACTAACCCCAAAAGCCGGTGAAGATGAAAATGATTTCTATCAACTTCTTCAGTCTGAAATTAACATGTAATCAAGATGTTTTGATAATTATTGGTGGTTAGAAACAAAAAGGAAGGATCAATAGTTGGAAAATACAGCCTTGGTGATAGAATCGATACTGGAGATCACATGATAGAATTTTGCAAGAACAATAACTTCTATATGCAAATATCTTTTTTCAAAACAACATAAAAATGACTATTCCCATGGTTCTCACCAGGTGGACGTCACAGAAGTCAGGCTGACAACATATGTGGAAAGAGATGGTAGAAAACCACCAAAGACAGACTGTTGAACAGATCATCAATTGCTCACATGCAAGTTCAGACTGAAGCTGAAGAAAATTAAAACAAGTCCATGAGAGCCAAATATCGCACCTGAATTTAAAGAGCATCTGAAGAACAGAGCTGATGCCTTAGACACTAAAGACCAAAGACAAGAAGAGTTGTGGATGACATCAAGAATGTCAAACAATAAGAAAGCATAGGTCATTAAGAAGATAATAAAAAAGGAAGAGACCAAGATGGATGTTAGAAGAGACTCTGAAACATGATCTTCAGCATAGAAATGTTAAAGAAAATCAAAGAAATGAGGAGGCAAAAGAGCTGACTAGAAAATTTCAAAGGACAGCTTGAGAAGAAAAAAGTCAAATCTATAATAAAATGTACAAAGACCTGGAGTTTGAAAACTAAAAGGGAAGAAGACACTCAGCATTTCTCAAGCTGAAGGAACTAGAAAGAAAAATTCAAGTCTCAACTTGAAATACTGAAGGATTCCAGGGGCAAATTATCAAATGATGCAGAAAGCAACAAAAAAAGATGGAAGGAATACACAGAGTCACTGTACCAAAATGCAATGGTACATGTTCAACCATTTCAAGAGATATCATCTGATCAAGAGCCAATGATACTGAAGGAAGAAGTCCAAGGGGCATTGAAGGCGTTGGCAAGGAACAAAGCAATGAGAATGGACAGAATACAAATAGAAATCTTTCAACAAACCGATGCAGCACTGGAGGCACTCACTCATCTATGCCAAGAAATTTGGAAGACAAATGCCTGGCCCAAATACCTGTGCCTATTCCAAAGAGAGGTGACTCAATGGAATATGGAAATCATCAGACAATATCATTAATATTGCACAAAAGTAAAATTTTGCTAAAGATAGTTTAAAAATGGCTGCATGCACATATTGACAGTGACCTTTCAGAAGTCCAAGCTGGATTCAAAAGAGGGTGTAGAACAAGGGATACCATTGCTGATGTCCGATGGATCTTGGCAGAAAGCAGAGAATACCAGAAAGATGTTTACCTGTGCTTTATTGACTATGTAAAGGCTTTTGATTGTGTGGATCATGACAAACTATGGATAACATTGCAGAGAATGAGTATTCCAGAACACTTAATTGTGCTTATGAGGAACCTGTACATAGACCAAGAGGCAGTTGTTCGAATACAACAAGGGAACACAGAATGGTTTTAAATTAAGAAAGGTGTGTGCCATGGTTGTATTCTTTCACCATACTTATTTAATCTGTATGCTGAGCAAATAATCTGAGAAACAGGATTATATGAAGAAAAATGTGGCATTAGGATTGAAGGAAAACTCATTAACCACCTGCAATATGCAGATGATACAACTTTAGTTGCTGAAAGCAAAGAGGACTTAAAATACTTACTGATGAAAACCACAGCCTTCAGTATGGGTTGCACCTCAATGTAAGAAAACAAAAGTTCTCACCCCTGGACCAATAAACAACATCCATATAAATGGAGAAAAGTTTAAGGTTGTCAAATACTTCATTTTGTGTCGATCAACCATCAATACTCATGGAAGCAGCAGTCAAGAAATCAAATGACGTATTGTATTAGACAAATCTGCTGCACAAGACCCTTTTAAAGTGTTGAAGAGCAAAGATGTCAGCTTGAGGACTAAGGTGTGCCTGCCCCAAGCCATGGTATTTTCAATAACCTCATATGCATGCGAAAGATGGACAGTGAATAAGGAAGACCGTAGAAGAATTGATGCTTTTGAGTTATGGTGTTGGAGGAGAATATTGAAAGTGCCATGGGCTGCCGAAAGAACAAACAGATCTGTGTTGGAAGAAGTGCAGCCAGAGTGCTCCTTGGAGGCCAAGATGGCCAAACTTCATCTCTCATACTTTAGACATATTGTTGCTGGAGAAGAATATCATGTTTGGTAAAGTGGAGGGTCAGAGAAAAAGAGGAAGACCCCCAATGAGATGGTTTGGCCAAGTGGCAGCATTGATGGACTCAAGCGTGGCAACAATAGTGAGGTTGGCCCAGGATCGGGCAGTGTTTCGTTCTGCTGTGCATAAGGTCGCTATGAGTCGGTCCCAACTCTATGGCAGCTAACAACAACAATTCTGGTTCTCTGGTTACAAATGAGTGTAGTGAAGTCTTCTTTGCATGTCTTGAAATGACGTCCTTGCAGTGAACGAGATGAGGTCATATGTTACACACCAAATGTCTCTGTATTCATTTCTACAATGAAATCCTCCAAAATAATCCTATTTCAAACAAAACAAAACAAAACAAAACCCAGGCAATGCTTGGCCAGGGGAGTGAGAAGAGGACAGACTGAGGAGGTAAAATGGGGATATGGTTTGTTAACATTTATCCACATATATTTATATACATTTTTGTAGTAGGGAATTCTTTAATACTGAAATTTCCTTTAAAGAGTGACAATAATAATTTTTATACTAATGTCAAAGCTTGTATTAGGAGAGACTGATGTGGTTGACATGGTGTTGGAGAAGAATATTAAAAGTTTCATGGACTGCTGGAAAAACAAATAAATCTGTGTTGGAAAAAGTACAGCCAGAGTGCTCCTAGGAAGCTTGGACGGCGACACTTTGTCTCTCATACCTGGAACTTGTCATTAGGAGGGACCACTCTCCAGAGTGGTCCAGAGAAGGACATCAGCTTGGTAAGGTGTCCTGAATGTGTTGTTATGTCGCTGTAAACAATGTAGTTCTTGTCTTCGTTTTGACTGAACTATAAAATCCTCACTCCCGACTATAGGCTATCAGGGTTAGCAGTAACATAGGAGGCCTGTGGTGTCAGTTTCTGTGTCAACGTGGCCAGACTGTGGCCTCATCGCTGCAGCAAGCCCTCAGCAATGTGTAGTGTATGAAGCTGTTTTTCGGACACAGTCATGGTCAAAGTCTAGAATCCGTCTACTTTGTGTAAATGAGATTTTCCTGGATAACATGGCGGGGG
>NW_006408615.1:9109901-9113510 GCF_000296735.1 Chrysochloris asiatica | reverse complement strand
GGGGGGGTGCTTGACCAATCAGTTGAAAGACCTTAAAACAGAACTGGGAATCCTGGTGTGGTGCTGTGGGACAAAGCACTGGACCACAAGGTTGGCAGTTCAAACTCACTAGCCGCTCCTTGGAAACCCTATACAGGGTCGTTATGAGTCGCTATGACTTGATAGCACTTAACAACAACAACAACAACAAAACAGAACTGAGGTTTCCCTGAGGAAGAAGTTCAGACTGTGGACTGAGGCATTAGCGCTGACCGGAGAGTCCAAGGCTGCCCTGCTGAAGGCCTGTTCTACTCATTTCCACCTTGACTAATCCTCAAGATATCCCCTAAAATAATTCCTTGTGTTAAATCTCCTATCTCGTTCATTATTATTCTCTATTTCTCTCCTCCTGGTGTGGCGCTGTATAAGCACTGGACTGAGAACCACAAGGTTTGCAGTTCAAACCCACCAGCGGCTCCTCAGAAAGTCTGTAGAGAGTTGCCATAAGTTGGTTTCAACTCGAGGGCACTTAACAACAATACCTTGATTTTGCTTTCCCTCACCTCTTGCACTCTCATCTATTCATCCATCCATCCATTCATCATCCATCTATCCATCCATCATCCATATATCCATCTATCCATCCACCTTTCCACTCATCCATCCCTTCATCCATCATCCATATATCCATGTATCTATCCATCCATCCATCCACCCATCCATCTATGGGCATTGGTGATTCAGTGGTACACTAAGAAGATATGCCCTCAGTGGCTACAATTTGATTTCATTCATAATTTTCCCTGTTTCTCTCACCACCAAATCAAAATCCTGAGGGTACTGTTTCCAGCTGTTGCTAAGTGATGTCTAGTTGCTTCTGACTCATAGCGACCCTGTTTTATTGTGGTAAAATATATACAACAAACCACTTGCCAATTCGTTATTTTGTACAAGTACAGTTCAGATACTGTTCCGTTAATCACATTGTAACCATTACCAGGACCCATTTCCTATTTACTCTACCATCAACAGTAGTCTGTAACATTGTTAATTTTATTTGCTGTTGATGGAAATCTGCACACGGAATACACAGCAATTTGACATATTCTCTGCATACAATTCAGTGACATTTTTGAAGGGTAACCATTCCCATTCTCATCTTCCTACCCGGTTGGCACAAACTCACTGTTACCCTAGTTCCCTATGGAATCCTGATTTGCTCTTAAATCTTCAACTCATTTCCCAGTGAAAAGTTAAAAAAAGAAAAGACAGGGACTCTTACAGTGCGAGCGCTAAACAAGGGGGGCCTGGTTTGACCTCAGCTGGGAACGTGCATGTGGGTCAGCTCAAGTTTCCACTGCTCTGTGCATGTCCACAGATGAACAGGAGGGAGGTACAAGTAACAGATCTGGGGCTAAGAGAATTTAGTGAGTGGGCGAATTCACAAATACAGATCCTGGGATAATGGTTGACTATATGGAATCCTGGCGTGGCACTGTGGGCTAATGCGCCTGATGCAAAGTCGTTTGAACTGCAAGGTCGGTGGTTCAAGCTCACCAGCTGCTCCTCAGAAACCCTATACAGGATCGCTATGGATCGGAACCGACTTGAAGGCACTTAACAACAACAAATATCTGATGTTGTGAAGTCGTCATGTGGCACTGCGGGTTAATATGCTGGACTACAAGGTTGGTTTGAGCTGCAAGGTTTAAGCTTACCAGTGGCTCCTTGGAAACCCTATATAGGGTCCCTATGGTGTGGAACCAACTCAATGGCACTTAACAACAGCAACAACATATCTGATACTGGAGGGTCAGCACTGGACTGTGAACCACAAGGTCAGCAGTTCAAACTTACCAGTTGCTCCTTGTGACTACACAGGGTCGCTATGAGTCTGACACAATGGCACTTAACAACAACAACATACCTGACATTGGAGTCCTAGTGTGGCACTGTAGGATAAGCACTGGACTGCAAGGTCAGTTTGAACCACAAGGTCCGGGATTCAAACTCATCAACCACCCCTCGGAAACGTTATACAGGGTCGCTCTGAGTCGAAAACAACTTGACACTTATCAACGACCTAACAATATCTGTCATTAATTTGGGGTCAGTGATACCACAGGGGGGGGGGGGTGTGACTTTAACAAACAGAAAATGATTTCCTCACAGTTTAGAAGGCTAGACATCTGAATTCTGTGTTGACTCATGTTGTTGTTGTCAGGTGCCATCGAGTCGGAACCGACTCATAGCGACCCCATGCACAGCAGAACGAAACAATGTCCGATCCTGGGCCAACCTCACTACCGCTGCCACCCTTGAGTCCATCAATGATGCCACCTGGCTGATCCATCTCGTTGGGGGTCTTCCTCTTTTTCTCTGACTCTCCACCTTACCCAGCATGACATCCTTCTCCAGCGATTGTTTCCTCCGGACAATATGTCCAAAGTAGGAGAGACGAAGCTTAGCCATCCTGGCCTCCAAGGAGCACTCTGGCTGCACTTCTTCGAAAACAGATCTATTGGTTCTTCTGGCAGTCCATGGCACTTTCAGTATTCTCCTTTAACACCACAACTCAAAGGCATCAGTTCTTCTATGGTCTTCCTTATTCACTATCCAGCTTTCGCATCCATATGAGGCTATTGAAAACACCATGGCCTGGGTCTAGGGAAAGGCTTTCTCTCTGTTGGCGCTGCCAGAAGGACCTTGCTCCTTAACCATCTGCATGTGACTTAGCATCAGTCTTCTCCTATCTGTGCTTGGCTAATCAGCTCTTTTAATGTCTCAAAAGAAATTGATTTTAAAACACTAATGTTGTTGTTGTTAAGTGCCGTTGAGTCGATTTGGACCCATAATGACCCTATATAGGGTTTCTGAGGAGCAGCTGGTGAGCTTGAACCACAGACCTTACAGTTCAGACAGCTTTGCAGTCTGACGCATTAGCCCACAGTGACACACCAGGACTCCAAAACACTAATGTTGTTGTTGTTTGTTAAGTGCCGTCGAGCCGGTTCCGACCCATAGTGACCCTGTACAGGGTTTCCGAGGGTGTAAATATTTACGGGAGTAGAAAACCTCATCTTTCTCCCGTGGAGCGGCTGGTAGTTTCGAACCACTGAGCTTACGGTTCACAGCCCAATTCGTAACCACTACGCTACCAGAGCTCCTTTACTGCCACATTAATCTAACAAAGATAACCAAATGAGATTATAACCAAGTTTATATTGTTATGTGCCTTCAAGTCGGTTCCAATTCATAGAGACTCATACATAGTATAGGGTTTCCAAGACTGGGTGGTGGGTTTGAACTGCCCACCTTGCAGTCACCAGTCCAGTGCCCACCCTACAGCATCATCACAGGTATTGTTGTTGTTGTTGTCAGGTGCCATCGAGTCGGAACCGACTCATAGCGACCCCATGCACAGCAGAACGAAACGAGGTCCGATCCTGGGCCAACCTCACTACCGCTGCCACACTTGATTCCATCAATGATGCCGCCTGGCTGATCCATCTCGTTGGGGGTCTTCCTCTTTTTCTCTGACCCTCCATCTTACCTAGAATAACATCCTTCTCCAGTGACTGTTTCCTCCTGATAATATGTCCAAAGTATGAGAGACGAAGCTTAGCCATC
>NW_006408615.1:9104891-9109218 GCF_000296735.1 Chrysochloris asiatica | reverse complement strand
AGAAGTACAATTAAGTGTTCTGGAATACTCATACTTCTCAATGTTGTCCATAGCTTGTCATGATCCACACAGTCAAAAGCCTTTGCGTAGTCAATAAAGCACAGGTAAACATCTTTCTGATATTCTCTGCTTTCAGCCAAGATCACAGGTATATATATAGGATTAAAATTTTACAACACATATCTTGGGGAGACACAATTTAACCCACAGCAGGCTGGTTCTGTCTTCTGGGCAATAGTCTGTCCTGTTTCTTGAAGGTTTTTGTTGTTAGTGGTGTCGAGTCAAATCCGACTCATAGATAGGGTTTCCGAGGAGCAGCTGGTGAGTTTGAACCTCTGACCTTCTGTTGTGGTTCAACACTTATCCTACAGAGGAGTATTAAATGTTGTGTTGCCAATTTGGAAATCTGCTTTGCCTTTAGTGTTAGAAAGTACAACCGGAGAGCTCATGGTAAATTCCTCAACAACAAACTCCTTGCCACTGGTGCTAACAGGTGGAGAGAGTCATTGCCCTGGGACCTGCACATCAGGGACACAGTAAGATCCATTTCAGCTCCTGAGTGGCTCCTCTCGGCTGGTTCCTTCCTTTTCCAGCTGCTACATGAAAGCACTGCACCTGCAGACCCAACGGCCCAGACGTGCAGATCCTTTGCATTTGCATGCTGCCCTGGTTCCAGGTGGCTGTTTACATCTCTCTGAGCAAGAGAACTTACATCACTCTCTTAACCTCCACACATATGCCTTTGAGCCCTGTATCTTAGCTCTGAGTTTTTGCAGATATAATGTAATACCATAGTAACAAAGGAATGCAAATTTGACACATATAAACTATAACAAGCCAAATGATATGAAAATATGTTCACTGAGAAGAACCGGCAAGCCTGTGTAACTCATGCACAATGGTTGAGGGCATAATGGCTATTTAAAAACGTGCAGATTTCTGTAATGCATCCTCACCCATCTTAATTGCACATTCACAGAATTGATGTAACATTGTTTCTTTCTCTATAAATACAAACTCTCCAGAGGAGCCCTTGACTGGCAAGACCCAAGTTGCAGAAACTGGAGTTCTGGGAATGGGAAGGAGACAAGATCCAGTATGATCCGTGCCCTCCAGGCCTGACACTGTAGCAAGACAATAAACAATAGCATAAAAGCGATACATTGAAACAAGACCTGGGTTCTAATCCTGACTTCCACCTTACTCCCCATCTCTAGGAAATCTCCTGTTCCCTAGGGACCTAACCCCGAACCAAGGCTGTTACTGTCATGTTAGTTCTAACTCAAGGTGACCCCGAGTGTAACAGAACTACACCACACAGGGTTTTCTTGGCTGTAATCTTTATGGAAGGAAGCTGGTTGGTGTTAAATGCCAATGGAGTCAGTTCCGATTTATAGTGACCCCATAGAGTGTTTCCAAGTAGTCATTGGTGGGTTTGAACTGCCGCCTTTAGGTACAAACTGACCTTGTGATCTAGTGTTTACAATTCAGTGCCACATCAGGACAGGGTAGTGGATTACTCATTGGACTGCTCACTTTAAGGTCAACAGTTCCAACCCACCAGCTGTTCCACAGAAGACAGATGTGGCTTTCTGCTCCCATAAAGATTTACAGCCTTAGAAACCCTATACAGGGATGCTATGAGCTGGAACTGACTCGATAGCACACAGCAACAACAATCTTTATGGGAGCAGAGCACCAGATTTTTCTTACTTGGTACTGCTAGGTGGCATCATTGATGGACTCAAGTGTGGCAGCGGTAGTGAGGCTGGCCCAGGATCGGACATTGTTTCGTTCTGCTGTGCATGGGGTCGCTATGAGTCGGTTCCGACTCGATGGCACCTGACATCAACAACAACTGCTAGGTGGGTGTGAACCACCAATCCTTCGGATAGGAGTTAACTGGAACACTTTTCCCTTCATTTCTCCCCACTGGCCACTTCCTGCCAGGCTTGGCCCTACAAGCTCAGTACTCAGTACTCACTGCAGAAGTTTCTCTAGTCCAAGAGAAATTCTCAAATCCTGTGCTGCTCCCCTGGCAGGGGTGGGTCCCCTCTGAAGGCTTGTGGACTTTGGGTTCCAGGAACAAGGACTTTGTGACTTTGAGTTCCTTTGTGACATGTGACGTCAGACTCCAGACTTTATGGCAAAATCATCACTTCATGCTTAAGTTATTTATTCGGAGTATCTGCTGATGCAAATGTTTGATTAAACCCTGGGCTACTAACCAAAATCTATGCAAAGACTTTTGGCTGTGTGGATCATGACAAGCTATGGACAACATTGTGGGGAATGAGTGTTCCAGAATGCTTCATTGGGTTCATAAGGAACCTGTACCTAGACCAAGAGGCAAAGAGGATTTAAAATCCTTACTGATGAAGATCAAAGCCCACAGCCTTCAGTATGAGTTGCACCTCAATGTAAAGAAAGCAAAAATCCTCACCACTGACCAATAAACAACACCCATATAGATGGAGAAAAGATTGAAGTTGTCCAGACTTGATTTTGTTCAGATCCACCATCAACACTCATGGAAGCAGCAGTCCAGAGATCAAACGACATATTGTATTAGGCAAATCTGCTGCACAAGACCTCTCTAAAGTGTTCAAGAGCAAAGATGTCAGTTTGAGGACTGAGGTGTATCTGACCCAAGTCATGGTGTTCTCACCTCATCACTTGTTCCACTTCCTCCCTGTGTTGCCTGTTTCCATTCCTCCTTCTTTCCTCACCTTGTGAACTTTGTCCTTGGGTAAACGCTGCCCTTTCAGTCTTGAATGGTTGACCATTCTATGGTGTGTGCACCTCAAGAGAGTTGATGTCCCCCCTGTACACCTATCTATTGCTCAGCTGGAAATTGAGTCATGGGCGTCCCCACCATTACTCCTTAAAATCGGGAGATGTGCTAACTATTCCAGGTGTTGTTGTTGTGATGTGCTGTGGAGTTGGTTCCGACTCATAGCAACCCTGTACAGGGTTTCCAAGACTGTAAATCTTTACGGGAGCAGAAAGCCTCATTTTTCTCCCACGGAACAGCTGTTAGTTTCGAACTGCTGACCTTGAGGTTCGCAGCCCAATTCGTAACCACTACGCTACCCGAGCGCCTTAACTATTCCAGGTAGGTTTCATGTTATCACACAAGTCCCTGACAGCAGTGAGCTTTCTTCAGTGGGAAACAGACGATAGTGTGTGTCTGAAGGAGAAGTCAGGAACTCCAAGTGTGAGAAGGGTCCACACATTGTCGTTGGCTCTGATATAGGTCTTACACAGCAGGACCAGAGAGATGGCTCCAGGCTCTAAACTGTGAGCCAACCTGAGAAGCAGGACTTCCGTTGTATGAGCACCAGAAAAGAGATTGTACCAGCAACTGGCCCTGCTGACACTTTGGTATCTGCGACCTGAATTCTGTCCACAGAAACTGAGAGGTAATAAATGTGTGTGGTTTTCAGCTGCTAAGTCTGTAGTAATTTGTTATAGTAACATCTTTGTTCCTAGGGTTGCTATAACAAAATACCACAAATTGGAGGCTTTGGAGAATCAAACTGTATTTTCTTACAGTTGTTGTTGTCAGGTCCCACTGAGTCGAAATCGACTCATAGCGACACCATGTATAGCAGAATGAAACAATGTCCGATCCTGGGCCAACCTCACTACCGCTGCCACACTTGACACCATCAATGCTGCCACCTGGCCAATCCATCTCGTTGGGGGTCTTTTTCTTTTCCTCCGACCCTCCATCTTACCAAGCATGATATCCTTCCCCAGCGACTGGTCCCTCCTGACAATATGTCCAAAGTATAAGAGATGAAGTTTGGCCATCTTGGCCTCCAAGGAGCACCTTGGCTGCACTTCTTCCAAACAGATCTATTGGTTCTTTTGGCAGCCCATGGCACTTTTAGTATTCTCCTCCAACACCATAGTTCTTCTATGATCTTCCTTATTCACTGTCCAGCTTTCTCATCCATATGAGGTTATTGAAAATACCATGGCTTGGACCACTTAGACAAGACCCAACAACATTTGCTACGCATTACAGATGAAAAGGGAAGCCCATCTCCAGATCATATTAATAATAATAATAACAATAAAACAGTAACCATGAGCAACAGAAGAGGGGGGGGGCTGATGCAAATGAACTGGAGCCAGACAAAGGCTTTATAGAGGAGGAGGAGCAGTTTTGGATATGCCTGAGAGGGAATTCAGAAGGATGGTATGGAAACAAAGTCAAATAATCCAAAAAGGGGTCGAGGATAATAAGGAAGAAGTAAAAAAAATTCTCCAAGAATAATCAAATAGGATTGACACAGCATTGGAAACAATTCAAAACCTG
>NW_006408615.1:9096188-9098219 GCF_000296735.1 Chrysochloris asiatica | reverse complement strand
AGCCAAAGTGCCCATCAACCGAAGAATGGATAAACAAGCTGTGGTACATACACACAATGGAGTATTATGTTACCTTGAAAAATAACAAGGAAGCTGCATGCCACTTCCTAACATGGATGAACCTTAAGGACATTATGTTGAGTGAAATTAGTCAGTCACAAAAGGAAAGATACTGCATAGGACCACTACTGTAAAAGACTAAGAAAAAGAACCCATACTAATCCACTAAAGTGGATTCTGAGTTGGTTATTAGGATGTAGGGGTAGGAATAAGGGTGGGAGGGGAAGGTGGAGTACAGGGCAGAGAATAGACACAGGATAATTTGGGTATTGGGTAGGGAGCAATATACAAGTAGGGAGAGGGGAATCAAAGAACAAAGCAGATGGGAGAACAATTAGACAGGTATGAATGGGCTAAATGGGACAGAGGTAAAAAATGATGTAGGCACAGCTTTAGAACAACAGGGTTTGAAATACAGAGACTGAGACATGGATGGAATGGGGAAAAGGGGGGAATAATGTTAAGATGCTTGGCTGTCTTTTGAATCATGGTTTTCCTTGTAATATATTATAAAACAGACACTGGAGGGGGAGAGAAAGGAATAACCAGAAATATCAACATGGAAAGCTTGTAAGCCCGTCTTCTGCCTGTAACCGATTAGAATACCCAAAATGGGGCTACAATGTGTCCAGTGAAGGAGGTTTCCAGAGGAGCCTCTGCATACATGGGAGTATAGGCGGAAGCCCGAACCACATCCAGACCTTCAGAGACAGGAAATTTTCCACTTGAAAAGACAAGCAGACCAGCCGGGAGCAGCTGGAAAACCAGAAGATACCTCCTGAAAGAAGGATCTACAGGAAAAATACAAAACAATAAGGGCAGTCCGACTGTTACCACAAGAACATACAGGTGGCCTGCCCAGGAAACATCAAGGCAAGTGGTCGGGTCCTCTCAGTGCAAATTCTCTTCCAAGACTAAGACGCAAGGGAAATATATGCTTTGACTGACAACCACGCACATCACCCAGAAGGGGAAGTGACCCGAAGAACATCAATGAAGTGGCGAGTTAAGCCCTACATTGTTCAACAAACTACTGTGAATCCGGTTGGAGACCTGGTCGGCCAGCAGCGAGGCAAGACCTGGAGACTCATGGGCTCAGAGTCAATGACACAGCCACAGAGGAATAGAATGTAGAGTGGGGAGGCCAGCTGATAAAAAGAGGGCGGACAGACGCAAGAACACCCACACTTGCAGATGATACCCACTTGACCTGGCTTCAATGATTGGATAAACAGAGCTCAACCTGAAGAAGAAAGACAAGGAAAAAAGTGTCATCTGATACAATTCGATAACCATGACCTACACCTATAAATGCAGTAGCTCAAAAGACGAAACAAATCCCTGCTGCAAGAACTATTCCCACCCCCTCTACATAAAGGGTAGATAGGGATGGGCAACTTGGACATTGGCTACCCAAAATGGGGGGAGGGATACAAAGGTAAGAAGTGACTGGCTTACAAGCTTTCAAGAGGGAACCTAGATCCAAAGGGCGTGGAGGAAGGTAGAGTCTCCAGTGAATAGTATCCAGGAAGGGCTGATGAAACGAAATGCAGACGGGTCTCTTGTGATAAAATAGTGAATAATTGTTACCAGGACTGATTGTGAGGGTTGGAAATCTAAAGGTGGACATTTTGTAGCAAGGAGGGGAGTGATTGACTTTTCAGTCTAGGAGCAGAGGACCCTAGGACCATCAAAGGAGAAAAGCAGAGAGTGTGATCCTACCCAGAGAAGCAGTGAGGCCTGAGATGGAGGCAGAGAAGATGACATCAAGAGATGGTGTGGCTGGGAACTTGGGATCCAGAGAGGGAAAAGTGCTGAGGACTGTGGTGGGAGGTTGCAGGCTTACAGGGTACACCCTTTGGTTGGGTGAGGATGCATGAACGGGATGGTAACTATGCCAATGAAACGATAGATGATAGAAAGAATGTAAAACTAATGTTCTTCCCTGTAGACTATCACACAATTCACAAT
>NW_006408615.1:9089434-9095790 GCF_000296735.1 Chrysochloris asiatica | reverse complement strand
GGTTGGCCCAGGATCGGACATAGTTTCGTTCTGCTGTGCATGGGGCCGCTATGAGTCGGTTCTGACTCGATGGCACCTGACAACAACAACAGCAAATATATATATATATATATACCACGGCTTGGGTCAGGCGCACCTTAGTCCTCAAGCTGACATCTTACAGTTGTAGAGGCAAGAAGTTCAAATCAGGGTCTCGGTCATGTTGATTCCTTCTGAGGGTTGAGAGGCGCTGCTCCATGCCTCCCTTCCAGGGTCCACAGGTTCCTGGTGATCTTTAGCATTCCTCTGCTGCTTGTAGATGGATCCTCATATTTGCCTGAAAATAGTGGTGGTGGTGGTGGTGTGCCATGACTCATAGTGACCCTATACAGGGTTTCCAAGGCTGTAAATCTTTACGGGAGCAGAAATTATCATCCTCCTGTGCAATGGCTGATAGTTTTGAACTGCTGACCTTGAGGTTAGCAGCCCAACTCATAACCACTATGCTACCAGAGCTCTTCCATATGAAAACAGAGCTTAGGAAAAAGTTTAAATACCAAATGTTGAGACCTGTGTTGATTTTCTATTGGCCCTAATCTCATAAAATCATTATTTTTGAGTGTCGTTGAGTCGGTTCCAACTCATAGCAACCCTGTAAAGTGTTTCCAAGGAGTGGTTGGTGAGTTTGAACCACTGACCTTGCAGTTCAAATCAGCCTTGCAGTCCAGTGCTTATCCTGCAGCACCACACTGGAACACCAATCCCATAATGAGTGTTCTTGAAAAAGCAGGAAATTTGTGCCGAGAGAGCAACACACACAGGAAAATGCCATGTGATGATGGAGGTAGAACCTGGCTTAAGGCTGCAACCCAGGATCCAGAGATCTCTAGAAACCTCCAGAATCTAAGAGAGACAGGGAAAGGACTCTCCCTTAGCCTCCAGAGCTGTGAAAAAAAATGAATACGAGGCTGTTGAAGGCGCCTGGTCGGCAGTGCTTTGTTACAGAAGAAAATGGACATGGTCCAGTAAAGTATTTCAGATGTATCTTCTAACATTGTCTTTGTCTCTCCCTTCAAATGACTTTTGCTGCTCCTGATTGGGCTGGATAAGAGAAGGTGGGGAAAGGTGCTGATAGAGGTCTATGATTCAGTTGTGGTTGGTTCCTAACAGAGTTAATTGTGATGGTAAAAACTTGGAAATCTAATGAGGAAATATATTGATCGCTTTTGCCATCATGCCAGGTATCAAATGAGTCATCCCAGCAGCAGAAGGCGGGATCTCATCATCGTTAAGAAAGAAGTGCCAGGATTGGAATGAATCTTTTGGATGCTGAGATCCCTGCGCATGGACTCGCCTAGACCCAGGGACAGAAAGCATTGAAACCAGAGGAGTGGCCGCAACAGAAGCAAGAACCAAAGCAAGAGACAGAGCAGTGGGCTTCCTGACCCAGGGAGCAAGGAAACCTAAGTGCCTTCAGGCAGGAGGCTAGCTTGTGAAATGGGGTCCCCCAAGGAATTTAATTTTGAGGAGCTAGGTTCACAACATGAGCTAGAATTGAGCGCCTGCAGACTGAGGCTTAGAGCAGAGTGGAGTGCCCTTTGAGCATTTATCTGTGGTGCTTACGGGCTTGAGCAGGGCAGAGGTCAAGGCAAGGGGCCAAGGGCCAGAGAGAGGCCTGCCTTCAGGCATGGCCGAGAAGTTGTCCTGACCGAAGACCTGTATCCTGAGCATTTTCTGATCCTGAATCGTACCTTTAGCTTCCCTAATAAGTCCCATAAGTGTGAGTGTCTGTGTGTTGTGTGTGGCCATTGTAATGAATTATCAAACCCAGATGATGAAAAGTCGAGAATGCTATGGGAGGAGTGGTTGGTACCAGAGGTGTTGGGGAGTGGAAACATGTCTGATCCCAGCCTCGCAGGAATTTGATTCTCCTTATCTCTGGGGACGTCATTGAAGGTCAGATATCACCCCTACTTCCTGTTTTTACACTGGTGTGCTTATAAGAGGGCAATTTGGGCAGAGACAGACACTTGCAGGGAGATGCCATGTGACCGGCAGAGACTGGATTAATTCTGCCACGAGCCAAGGAATGCCAAGGATCTCCTGCAACCTCCAGAAGCTACGAGACGGGCATAGAAGGGGCTCTCGCTTAGTCTCCAGAACTGGGGGGAAATGAATTGCTTTGTTTAAGGCGCCTGGATCATGTAACTTGGTTATAGAAGAAAACTGACTGTCCTGGACATTTGATAGGATCGCCAGAGGTGTACTCAAACATCTAGGCACTGGTGATTCAAGTACACCGAGCCCTGGACGCTTGAGAGACCAGTGTGACTGCACCAGGCATGGTGTGTGGGTGAGGGTGGTTCCAGGTCTCACCTGCCCTCCTGGAGTCCATATCTGTGGTGGATGGTGTGGACAGGTGCTGCTAGCCCTGCTGCGGATCACACAAAATGCCGAGAGAGGAACTGGAGGAACTCCCCGGGAGGGGGAGGCCGTGTCTGTGAGGGGATGTCTGAAGGAGACAGACTTTCTGGAAGGAAGGTATCAAGTCATGAATGATCCTGTGGTGGCCCATTCTCAGAAGCTCCAACCGCAGACCAAGTACCAGCATGAGCCCCTCATGGACAATGGGGAAACCCAGTGGGCCTTGTACTCTCCTCTCGTCTCCTGTCTGAGGCTGGTTTTCCCAGGGTGTGGGTTGGGAGGTAAGAAGGACCAGCATAGACAAGCAGACGAGAGGCCTGGTGGGGCCCGTTGCACTGGCTTCAGCTACGTTAGTCTATTTTAGGTAAATGCTAAACCCTGCAGACAGAGAGGCGTGAACCAGAGCAACGACGGGGCAGGCACGTGTCACTCTGTTCACTGATCACACGACACTGAGCAAACAGCTGTGCTGGAGGCAAAGGTAACCACAGAGCAGAACATTTTCCAGCGTCAGGGAAGAAGGTCAGCACTGTGGTCCACACCTGAGTGGATACCTGACCTCAGGTGAGGGCCCAGACCCTGGGGGCTACTCTGAATCTTAGCATCAGAGTCCTCGGCTGGCCCACCATTCGCCATGACATACAGCCTGTGTGGTTGTCACATGACCCCTCCTCACCACTTCTATGACACCAGGATCAGGTGGTTGTTTTAGGTGCCTTCAAGTCGGTTCCAGTTCATAGCGACCCTATGCACAATAGGACGAAGCACTTTCTTTCAGTCCTGGGCCATCCTCACAATTGTAGGGAGAGGGACGGACTTCAAGAAAACTCAAATGAACGTGTTTGGAGGTGAAAGAACCAAAAACAGGCCTGAAGCAGGAATGCCAGGGGTTGGAGCACTGTCCTGGCTTCACCCATGTCACCCATGTGCCTGGCCCTGGGAGCGTCAGCATCTTCACCTGCCATGCAGCACATTACCCTTTCTGGGGGGAGAGAGGGGGAAACCCAAATCCAAACCCACTGCTTTCAAGTTCAACTCAATTTGCCCCCATGTGCTACAGAGTGGAACGGCTGCAGACGGCTTTCTTGGCTGGCACAGAAGTAGATCACCACGCCCGTCTCCACACCGCTGCTGCGTGGATCTCAACTGCCAACCTTAAGGTACAGAGGCTTGCAAACCATCTGTGCCATCCAGGGACCTTCAGGGAAGCTCCTTCATTCAAAGCCTTCATTCATGTTAGTCAGCCACGACACACTCCAGGATGTGGATGAATGTTGAAAACGCAATGTTGAATGAATTAAATTAAGTCAGACACAAATATCGTGTGATCCCACTTAGAGGACGCATCCAGACTAGGCGGCCGCAGAGAGCCCAGTTGTTCTGTGGTTAGCAGGGGCAGGGCGAAGGGAGGTATTGGTTAAGGGGATATGAGAACCTACATTCTGAGCACTTGGGTTGTGGGGGTCCACGACTTACAGTGGGAACCCTAAATTTATTTCTGAGACGACATATATATTCAGTCCCACTGAGTTCTTTCTGGCCACAGACAGGTATTATACAAGGTTTATCCACAGGCAGAGTGTTTGAAAGTGGGTCCCCATGACCCACCCACCCCCTAGCCAGCTGGGGAGGGGCAGTCTCACCTTTCGTGGCAATTGGGGTACCAGAGCTGTGTGGGCAGGAGACAAACCCAGATCAAGGTGGTCTGAAGGCCCCAGAACCAATCTTGTAAATAAAAATGTATAATATACGTGTGTTCCAATCATGGTCTCTTTCCGGCTTCCACAGTCCTGCCTGTAACATGGATGAACTGACCTGTTGCCAGTCATGATCTGATGCTGAATTCTCTGTCTTCTGTTCTCTGTCAATAACATGTGGCTCCGTGGGGCCAGGAGTCCTGCGGGTACCACTGCAGTCTCCCTCTGCTGGACCATTGGTCTTTGTCCAGTTTAGACTTAATTAAGGGGTCTCTGTAAGATGCATTTGTATTTGGGATTTCCCCCCTAGAACAAGGGGCACTGGGATTCTGTTTGGGATGATGCTGAAGAGGTTTGGGAAACAGACGGTGGTAGCGGCTGCACATGGTGAAATAAAATGGATGTCACTGAAGTTTACACTTAAAATTGGTTAACACTTTGTTACTTCAACATAAAAAGGAAAAAATCAGTCTTGGTTAAGGACCCGCTTTGTGCCAGGCAGGAGGAGCCCTGGTGGTGCAGAGATTAAGCACTCACCAGCTAATCACAAAGTCAGCAGTTCGAACCCACCAGCCATTCTACAGGAGAACTTTGGGGCAGTTTGTTTCCATAAAGGTTGTTGTTGTTAAGTGCCATCAAGTAGTGTTTCCAAGGAGCGGCTGGTGATCTCGAACCGCTGACCTTTGCAATCCAGCGCATTATCCTACAGCACCACATCGGGATTCCTCCGTAAAGATTAGTCTTGGGAGTCCCTGTGGGTAGTTCTACCCTGTCCTGTAGGGTTGTGATGAGCTGGAAATGACAGGCTGGTAGTGGTATGTGCCAGGTTCAGTTATAGGGCATGGGACACATCAGGGACAAGGAACATCTGAGGCCACAGATCAAGCACACGTGTGTGCACACACATTCACATGCCTGCACACACCCAGACATGCACACACCAGGCACGCACACATACACATGCCCACACACACCCAGGTGTGCACACATGCATGCACACACATTCACTGCACACACCGGGGCACATACACACACTCACATTCCCGCACACACCGAGGCATGCACACACACACGTTCACATGCCAGCACAAACCTGGGTGTACACACATGCACACACACATTCACATGCCCACACCCGGGCATGCACATACTCACACATTCACATGCCCGCACACACCCGAATGTGCACACACATATACATGTTCACGTGCCATGCACACCTACACATATACACCTGGATGTGCACACACAGTCATGCACACACCCACCCACCCACACACATTCACATTCTCGCACACACTAGGGAAGGCACACACGTCCAAACACCCACACACACATTCACATGCATACACAATGAGGGCGGAACCACCAGATGAGTCGTGCCCGGCACAAACAAAGCCCACAGTCCCAGGGCCTCCCTGGGTTCCTCTGAAGGCTGGGTCCTGAGGAAGCTCAGAGGGGAAAAGTAGAGTTGGCTGGAGTGGTCTTGGGCCATGTCCTCAGTCTCACTCACCCGCTCTATAAAACAGGAACATAACCTACTCTGAGGGTTTCTGGGAGAAGGAATGCAAAGACTAGCCTACAGCCTAGCCCAGAATGAAAGACTAGCCACCTACAGAGCAACCAAGAGTCTCCCCCCAACCTCCAGGGGGCTGTCCTACACCAGCCTGCTGCTTCAAGTAGTTTCCAACTCATAGCGACCCAACCCTATTAGGACAGCACAGAATTGCCCTCCCGCAGAGCAGCTGGTGGGTTTGAACTGCCGACACAGTTCTGATTAGCAGCTGAGCTCTTTAGCCACTGCGCCACCAGAGCTCCTGGGGCTGCTCTGTTGCCGAGTGCCGTTGAGTCGGTTCCGACTTGTAGCGATCCTGTATAGGGTTTCTGAGGAGCAGCTGGTGGGTTTGAACTATCAACTTTGCAGTTAGTAGTCCTGTGTTTATACCACAGCGCCACACCGGGGCTCCTAGCGCTGCCCTCCAGACTCATTTCAACAAGGACACACCACTGTGCTGCCTGAGAACCCACTCCTAGTTAACTGACAGGGCACATCTGGCCACAGATGGAAGCCCCGCTCCCCTGAAACCACCTGCATGCTGGTCCGGGGGCTGTTTCAAAAGCTTTATGTAAAAAACACACAAGCCGTATAAGCTGCTGTAACTTTTATTATATTTCCAAGTCTACAAATTGGAGTTTTTAAGAAAGTTTCATAAAATAGTTGAAATCACATTCTCAGTTCATTAAATTCCAAATATA
>NW_006408615.1:9072062-9087869 GCF_000296735.1 Chrysochloris asiatica | reverse complement strand
TTCCCCCCTTTTCCACATTCCAACCATGGCTCGATCTCTGTATCCCAGAACCCTGTTGTTCTCAAGCTGTGCATATATCATTATTTACCTCTGTCTCACTTAGCCCATTGAAACCTGTCTAATTGTTCTCCCAAATTCCAAATATATTTTACTGTGCTGAACAATATATTCTATGCTGTCTAAAACACAGCTAATTTTTTTTTCTTTATTCAACTATACACATTCTGTAATTTTTTTGAAAACCAAGATTAAGATAAAAAATATTAGCATAACTACCCAATGATAAGTACTCTTTCCTCATATACTGAGCTCTTCTCTGGTGGCAATGTTTCTTGCCCTGCTAGCTGCTTCTCTGTACACCGTACTCATTTATAACGCATGTCTCCTTCCTCATCAAGTCCCACAGCCACTCTTTATAAAGAGACAAAACACATTTCCCTGGCAATGTGAAAGCTGAGGTTTGGTCAAAGTCCTCACTGAAAAAGCTTTTTAAATTTAAAGATCATACAAAATAAACCATCTACAAAAGGATGAGGATCCTACACATTATTTTTAAATCACATTAGTTTGTGGACATACAAATGCAGCAGCCTGTCAAATGAGACGCTGGTCATTTTTGGTATTGTTTTGTTCTGTTCCCACCACCCCCCTCCCCCATGGCTCTCTGGGAATGAAGCGTGGGCCCGAGGAGTATCTCAACACTGAGCTCCGGAATTGAAGGTCCTCAGTCTTCCTTCAGGGGTCGGCGTCTCCAGGTCCCTAGGCATTGTTGGAACTAAAGCTAGTCCAAACTACGTAGAGCCAAAGACAGGCACGTGAAGGGAGACAGACAGAACACAACAGAGAGTCTACTACATCAAAAGTGAGAATTTATCCAAAAAAGATTAAAACTTGGAACTGTATATGCACACACACATGCACATATACATGTCTGTACATATGTGTACTATGTGGAAAAGTGGCCAGACCATCAGCAGAACCGTCGGGCCTTCTTGGCGGGCTGTGGTAAAGAGGAACTTCTCAGAACGCACCCGTGGCATCGGCATTAGGAGCCATAGCGATCCTGAGGAGAGAGGAGACGGTGAATTCGCCAGAGCTCTACACCCAGTGTTCCTCACGTGTGTGGCATGTTCCCATCTCCAAAGGGACGTTCTGACTGATACAAAGAGCCCCACGTGCCCCACACTGCCCTGGAACAGAAATCCTCTGTAGGGTACCAGGTCCATGCCCATGGGGCCCTGCCCCCAGCTACAGCAGTAATGGAACCCTTCTGAAGAAATAACCAACACAGGAAGGTTGGAGGAACAGACCCGCCACATAAGCAGAGAGGGCCTTGAATTTTGATATACAAGGCCCTGCTTACAAGATTGAAACGCACCCTAAACATCCGAGTGGGCCAAGTACATTAGGGTATGTGCTTTCACTCACAGGAAAGTGGCTTCTGGATCATTTTTAATTAGACAGGCATGCTCAGAAAGCAGACAAAATGAAGCCCTTAATTAACCACAATCCCTTTCTAATATTGAAAAGATCAGCATAGAAATCTAGAATGAAAATGAAGTAGAGAAAAATATGAACAATGGGCCTAAAGAGAAATGATGAACTTTGTGCCATTGAGTCGGTTCTGACATACAGCGACCCCACAGAGGGTTTCTGAGAGCACCGGGTGGGTCTGAACTGCTGAGTTTGTGGTTACCAGTCCTGTGCTTACCCTGCAGTGCCCCATGATGAAAGCATTAAGCTGAGTGAACTATGGGTATACCTCAGTCTTGTGCTCTGCAGATACAGCGTGTTTTACAAACGGAAGGTTCGTGGTAAGCCTGCGTCAAGCAACAGAGACCTTCCGGTACCTGAGTGGGTGCCATTTATGCCTGCGGGCGCCACTTTGCCAGCAGCTTACTTGGTGATTTTGTCACATTCAGGTCAGCCTCACAGTATTATAGACGTCCTCATCAAGCTAGTGCACACTGCACAGAGGGCAGAGGGAGGTCTATGCACGGGGAAACCAAACAGTGCTTGGGGCTTGCTCTGTTGTGGTCCTTGCCCTGTTGCAGTATTCACTGTGTTTTGGTATTCACCCTGTGGCGGGGGTCTAAAACCGAACCCTCACTGTCTCCGCCTATTAAATCAGGCATAAAGGATCTATGTTGCATGACTGCATCTACATGAAACATCCAGAACAGAGAAAGGCAGTGAGACCGGAAGCAGAGGAGTGGTTACCAGGGAGATGGGGAAAGGGGGAAGTGGGGACTGAGTTTCAGCCTGGGATGATGAAAAGAGTTTTGTGAAAAAAAAAGTTTTGTAAATAAATAGTGGTGATGGTTAAACAGTACTGTGAAAATAACTAATGCCACTTACAAATGGCTAACACAGCAAATTCTCTACTTCATACGTTTATAAAAAATGGGGGGAACGGGACAGAATACCAAAAACTGGGGGGACGTGAACAGAAGCTGCCCATGTGAGGTGGAATTAGGGGTACGCTTCTTTGCCTTCTTACTGCTTCTCTGCATTTTTCAATATAGGAACATCTCTAACAACACCAATACTAATGGTGACTTCTGCCTTTCTGGGGGGCTCTGCAGGACTTGGACCTCCCTGCACCGTGGCCATTGGCACTCACCTGGATGGAAGTCATGACGCCGTTGGCAAAGACTGAGAGCTTCCCCGCAACGGAACGCACGCCCTGCTTGAACTGCGCCATGTCAGGAGCGGTGGGCAGTACACTGCTGAGGTTGTAGTTCCCTGTGTAAACCACACGCAGGCGCCTTAGGCTCCATCTGGAGGACTTCAGAGGACTCCCCCCCACCCCCTTGTGTACCCCTCCCCGCAGTTTGGAGTCAGGACCCGGATTTATATCTCAGCCATGAATGAGCTGAGAAAGGAGGCAGTACTGGGGTTCAGGTCTGACAACACGGCTTCCAAGCTGTGCACCTCTGGACAAGTTCCTCACTCTCCCCTGGGCCGCATAAGAGCCCAGTGCAGGGCAGATAGGTGAACACCTGTGGTTTTATGTGCTCCCTGCCGCCTCTTTTAGTAATGGTCCTCCCTTCCTCTGGGGACTGCCCATCCCTTGTGGCCCCTCCCCCCATTCCCACAAGTGGGCATGTGTCCAGGCCTGGCCAACTGGAGCCTTCGCTGGGAGTCATTTACTGGAGTAGTGAGAGGAGGCTGCTGCCTGGGCTCTTGTGGGGCTGTCAGTGACTGGGTGCCCTTCCCGTTGCCCCCTCAAGGGCTGGGATGGATGGAGGGGCTTGTAGCATGAGACCGAGGCCAGGATCCTATGATGCTGTCTGACTCTGAACCTTCTGAGGTTCAGGAGCTAGTACACTCCCCGTGTTAGCTCAAGTTACTTTGAGCTGAACTTGAGTTGTTTCCGTTTTTATTGCTCCCACACTAACATTACCATTAGGCACCCGTGTAGGTAAAGCACGTCTGTTACCACAGGTACAAACCTTGGTCACAGAACCATACTAAGACACATGCAGGAGGGCTCAGTGACCCTGAAGCGACAGAATCCTTGATCAGACCCCTCTCCAAGAACAGCAAAGGTGGACATGTCCTTCAGTCTATCAGCGACTTACCCACGGCAAGGCTCCCTTCTCCACAAGAGAGCTGGGACTTGTGACAGAGACTTGGAGAAGTTTATGGTCCTTTGTCAGTTACAGAGCAGCACAATCACTTCCCGTCTCCTGAGTCATGGCAAATGAAGGGCCACTATGGGAGGTGGGCACAAGGGCCAGCCATGGCTACATAGCCACATCACAGGCCCGGGGTGGCTGGTTGGTGAGGACCAGAGCTCAGCTTGAGACATAACTGAGGCCCACAGCCAAGTTGGAACAGAGACACTTCCGTTCTGTTCCACGGGGCTGTCCCTCCTCAGAGCTGACTAAGGTCCCTCCCAGGCCCCTCTGTCCTCCCTGAATGAGGGATGGAGGTCCAGGTACCAAAACAACAAGATGGAAGGGGCCGGAGCCCCGGGAGCACCTCACACCAGTGCCCAGCTGCCTCTGCCCCAGCAGGCCTCAGCTGGCCGCTGCTTCCATGTTTACAGCGTCCTCTATCTTGACAAGCTAAGCTCCTGACAGGGTAGGTAACTTGGCAACTAGTTGAGCGAATGACATGTCCCTGGCAAGTTGGAGGCCCCCACCTGCAGTGCCCAGGCTTGGACAGGCTTCAGTTGTGAGCAATCTGAGCAGAGATCTCCCTGCTTGGCAAGGCTTCCCTCCCTCCTGGTTGCTGGCAGGCAGCCATGCCCACACTAAGTACCGTGGACAACTACCCAGGGCAGGCTGGAAGGGTCAGTGGCCATGGAAGCTTTGTCTTGCACTTCAGGAAATGACAGCGTGTGGCCACTTCCTAGCCTTGTGGACCAGGCCAGGCCCCCGGGTCACTTCCCGGAACAGACAGTTTACTGCCACCTAAGGATGTCAGATGACAGACTGCTGATCATTTTGCAGCCTGTGTGTTTGCTGCGTGTAGAGCAGACTCTCTAGGAGCCGCCCTGAAGGAAGTGGGCAGTCTGAAAGCCTCTGAGGGTCTGAAGGATGGGATGAAAGATGGGAACAAGATGGACCAGAGGGTGGTGGGGTGGGGATGGGGGCCATGGGTAGACGTGGGGGTTGTGGGGTAGGGGTGGGGAGCCATGGGCAGGTCTAAGAGTTGTGGGGTGGGGCTAGGTCTGAGGGTCATGGTGTGGGGGTGGGTCTGAGGGTCGTGGGGGGAGGGGAGGCATTGGCAGGCCTGAGGGTCATGGGGTGGGGAGGCATAGACGGGCCTGAGGGTCCTGGGCTAAGGGTTATGGTGGGGATCAGGGACTGGCCGGAAGGGGTCACAGGGTGATTCCTGGGTGGAGGAGTTCCCACTCTGGGGCAGCTGGAGCAGGGGGTGGAGGCTGACGGAAGGCAGGCCTGGGGCAGGTCTGGAGGGGCAGGTCTCCTCCATCAGGGTGCTCATCCCCCTGTGTACCTCCATCACCACCACACAGGGAAGAAAGGTGAGAACGCACACACAGGTTCACAGCTCTGCCCAGGAGATGTATAAGCCATGTGATAGCGTGTGACGTCAGGGGAGAGCGAGCAGGGACCCAGGGCTTCCAACCCTCATTGCGTCATTCCATAGACACTAGTGGGGTTTTCCCTGAGACAGCAGAGATGACGAGGCACAGGCCCTGACCGCTGGGAACTCATGTTCAGGTTGGGGGGCAGTCACCCACAGACTCAGCCCTGGTGGTGACAGCAGGCAGAGGGGCCTGAGCTCGCTCCCAGGGTGTGGCTGAGGTAGAGGATTCAGGCAGCAGAGGTCAGTGAAGCACCAGAACTGAAGGCCCACGGCAGCTAACTGGGCAAGGGCATTGTGGGAAATTACCAGATATGAAGCTGGTCCTGCACTTGGAAAGACCACTCTGGAAGGACGCAGGGAGGTGGGGGTGGGAGCCCAGGCTGGAGCCAGAAGGGCCTGGCCTGTGACGGTGACCAAGGATGCTAGGGAGAGGCTGCGGGTGTGGGGAGGGCACTGGGAGGGTGGGGCGGCTCCAATGCTCTTCAGAAAATTAATTTTTAATAGAACATCATGTACCAATTTCCCTGAAATGGAGACAGTAAGAGAAAACGGATTTACAAGAGGGCAAGAACAATGAGTCTCATGAGGTACAGACAGCTCTGAGACAGACACAGTGGACGGGGATCTGCTTCGATGAGCGAGAGACCACAACTCCTCTGACAGCACAGCTGTGTTGTCTGACAGACCCAATGAGCAGATGGACCAACCAAGCCACCCGACGATGGCAGAACTAGTCTGTGGTTCTGAGGTCAAGGGAGGAAGGCTGAGTGGCCAAGGTGGTCACCCACCCACTTAGGATGCCAATGACTGAGTCCTTAAAGCCCCAGCTGTCTTGGGAGAACCCAGAAGGGGAGAGCTGGCTTTTATGTCTCCTTTGTTCATTGCGGGTCCCACAAAGCTCCCTCTGCTCGTCCATCACTGGGAGCCCTAAGGGACTCCCCTGCCACACCCCAAGGGACCTTAGGACAGATGTGATACCAGGCTGTGGGCACTTCCATGTGTTCCTCATCCAATTCCTCTAACTGCCCTGGGTAGGCTTGGGCCCCAATCGTGTGACCAGTGGGTATACATGATCTGTGTTTGACCAACATGGGGGACAAAGGGCAGAAACCACTTCCCAGCTCGTGCTCTGTCACTGACCACACGGTTGGGCAACAATTGGCACTGGGCTGTAAGCGAGCCGCTTGTTGGAACCACAAGGGTCGGTGTGAAGACACAGCTACAGCCCAAAGGCCTGCAGAGTCCCCACCTCCAGAACACAGAGACAATAACCTGCTGTTCAAGTAAACCAGCCACTTGTGGTCATTCTTGTCACAAATATTGGGAAACCAAGTATCTGCTAGTAAGTGAGGAGTGGCTGGTGGGCTTGAACCTCAGACCTTGCAGTTAACAGTCCAGTGCTTATCCTACTGTGTTGTGCCAGGATTCCATATATCTGATAAGGGGTTTAGACTCAGGCTGTATGAAAAAACTCATTAAATTCAACAACAAAAGATACACACCTACGAAAAAAAAGACAACCCAATTGAAAAATGGGCAAAGGACTTGAGCAGACATTTCACCAAAGAGTATGTGCAAACGGTCACCGGGCTCATGAACAGATGCTCAGTGTCACTAGGTGTTGGGTTGTTGTGTGTTGCTGGGTCATTTCTGATTCACAGAGACCCTACAGAACAGTGGACAGAGCGGGACTGCCCTCACGGTCCCCTTGGCGGCAGCTTTATAGCACAGCTCACCAGGCTTTTTCACCTCTGCACAGCTCAGCGTTTACCCATTGTACCACCAGGGCTCCTTTCATGAGCCATTTTATTGTTCAGTGCCATGGAGTCGGTACCAACTCATAGCTACTCTTCACAGAACAAAACACTGCCCGGTCCTGCAACAACCTCACAATTGTTGCTACATTTGAGCCCATTGCTGTGTCCACTGTGCCAATCCATCTCACTGAGGGTCTTCCTTTCTTTCTCCAACCCTCCACTTTACCAAACATGATATCTTTTCTCCAGGGACTGGTCCCTCCTGATACCATGCCTGAAGTATGAAAGACAAAGTCGGGACAATCTGGTTTCTAGGGAGCACTCTGGTTGTACTTCTTCCAACACAGATTTGTTGGATCTTTTGGCAGTCCATGGTACTTTTAATATTTGCCTCCAACACCATAATTCAAAAGTATCAATTCTTCTACAGTCTTCCTTATTCACTGTCCAACTTATACATGCATATGAGGTGACTGAAAATACCATGGCTTCGGTCGGGCGCACCTTAGTCCTCAAACTGACATCTTTGCTCTTCAACACTTTAAAGAGGTCTTGTGCTGCACATTTGCTTAGTGCAAAATACATCGTTGAATTTCTTGACTGCTGCTTTCATGAGTTGATGGTTGATCTGAACAAAATGAAGTCTGTGACAACTTCAGTCTTTTCTCCATTTATATGGATGCTGCTTATTGCTCCAGTGGTGAGGATTTGTGTTTTCTTTACATTGAGGTGCAACCCATCCAGAAGGCTGTGGTTGTTGATCTTCATCAGTAAGTATTTTAATTAGTCATTGTTGTTGTTAGGTGCCATCAAGTCAGTACCAACCCATAGCGACCTATGCACAGCAGAACGAAACACTGCCGGATCCTGGGCCAACCTCACTACTGTTGCCACGCTTGAGTCCACTGATGCTGCCACTTGGCAAATCCATCTTGCTGGGGGTCTTCCTCTTTTTCTCTGACCCTCCACCTTACCAAACATGATATCCTTCTCCAGCGACTGCTCCCTCCTGACAATATGTCCAAAGTAGGAGAGACGTAGCTTAGCCATCCTGGCCTCCAAGGAACACTCTGGCTGCACTTCTTCCAAAATGGATCTATTGGTTCTTTGGCAGCCAGTGGCACTTTCAATATTCTCCTCCAACACCACAACTCAAAGACATCAATTCTTCTGCAGTCTTCCTTATTCACTGTCCAGCTTTCACATGTATATGACGGTATTGAAAATACCATGGCTTGGGTCTGGCGCACCTTAGTCTTCAAGCTGACATCTTTGCTCTTCAACACTTTAAAAAGGTCTTGTGCAGCAGATTTGCTTAACGCAATACGTCCTTAGAGAGATGCATATCAAAACCACAATGAGCTACCACCTCCTCATTCCTATTAGAATGACTATAACCCAAAACAACAGATGTTGGTGAGGGCTGGAGACATCGGAACCTTCACCCACTGCTTGCAGAAATGCACAATGGTGCTGCCGCTGTAGAAAACAGGGTGCAGTTCCTGAAAAAGCTGACCACAGAACCTATCAGATAAGCCAGCACCCCAACCCTAGGACTGTGCTGAGAAGACCTGAAAGCAGAAACGTGAACAGAAGCCTTCCCTGGAATCTCGCGGACAATTCGGCCAATAGACATAGCACTTCTCCAGGTTCCTGTTCTGCATCCAGTGAAGTGAGTAGAGTCTGGGGTCTTCAGTGCGTTTAAGCGGACATCAAAGATACAAGTATTGGTGTCTGCTCATTAGGAGCAAAAGAGAAAGCAGGAAACCAAGGTCTCAGAGAAAAAGCCAGTCTACGGGCTGCTGGCTTCCTCCATCCCGAGGAGAGATGAACTAGATGGTGCCCAGCTAACAGCACTGCCCCTTCTGATCTACGTTCCAATTCAGGGGCCCCGATCGAAGGGGAGAAAACTGAGGAACAGAACCCCAGTTCTTAAAAACAGTCCACACTTACTGACAAGGTGAGAACAGAGGGTTCCCTGAGATGATGGCCCTGAGGTACTCGTTAAACCCTGAACGAAGACGAGCTCCTGAGAACACGTTTTAGGAAAATAACAGAACTGCACATAAAATAAAGGTATTACTCAGGTGTATGGTGATAAGCACTGGACTGCAAACCACAAGCCCACCAGCTACTCCATGGGAGAAAGATGAGGCTTTCTGCTCCCATGAAGAGTTAAAAAGCCCCAGAGAACTGATAGGGGGGTCACTGAGAGTCAGAATCGGCTTGATGACATTTAACTACAACAACAAATGAGTATGATGTTCCAGTAAAAAAAAAATCTCTATGAACCAAAAGGTCAAAAACCACTGAAAAGCAAACATGATAAGGGGACAGGGAAACTAGGGTCCTGGAAGCAGAGCACAACTAAAAAGAACACGGACACACTGAAACAACGTAACCAGTCACGGAACAATCTGTAAAGGAGTTGTCAAACAGGAACATCATTTACAGTGTACATATTAATCAACAGCACAATAGAAGACAAATAAAACCCAGCAGGATGAAAAATGCATACATTAAAACGTCAATACCACATTTTTTAAAATAGAAGAAATGTTGTTGTTGTTGTTGTTAGGTGCCATCGAATTGGTAACAACTCATAGTGATCCTATGAACAACAGAATGAAACACCGCCAGGTTCTGTTTTAACCTCACAATCATAGAAAAAAACATTCACAGGTCTTTAAAAGGAAAACAGAGCAACTTGTTGAGAGATGACTATCAGACTACCTCAAAGATTTCTAAAACTTTTGAGAAGTTGGACTAAGTTCTCCCCACCAATCCTTCTCTTCAAGGTAAACGTAAATGGAGGATAGAACTGTACAGGGTGAGAGAAGACAGAGGAAGAAGATTCACAGCAGCCCCCCAGTCTATGGAGGCAACCAGGCCCTGATTTTACCTGTCACAGGGCATTCTGGTCCCTGCGTATTAACTCTAGAGCAAAGCCCCTGGTTAAGTCACATCCCCAGAGTATTTATATTAGCTTCATCAGGAGGCATTTCAAATTTAGAATGAACTTATTTTATCTCTCAAAGTAATTATAAAGCCATCATATCATCATTTAATCATCATATGCTGTTGTTCTTAAGTGTCCTGGAGTTGATTCTGACTCATAGTGACCCTGTATAGGGTTTCTGAGGAACGGCTGCAGAGCTTGAACCACCGACCTTATGGTTTAGACCGCCCTTGCAGTCCAGCGCATGAGCCTGCAGCACCACGCCAGGACTCCATATCTTTATACAGTATTTTCAAAGCCGTCACAAGAGCCCGCTCCAGGGCAAGCGACAACAACGTGAGCTAGGTACTGATGTTGATGCTTCACAGATGGGAAAGAGTCAAAGACGAGGAATACAGACTATGTCTTAAAACCAGCTTTTGCTCTTCATTGGAATGCCCTCTAAATAAAAGAGTGGCTTATTTCATAAGAGCAGTCAGCCATAGAACACATTTTGATGGTGAGCCCGTGACAACACAGAACAGGGTCACCCTCGTCTGGACCATCTGGGTTTGGAATGGAGGAGAGGGAAGGGTGAACTTGGGCCAGCGGGGGCAGGAGTGTGAGGTCTTTGGGTGGCTTGGCACCCCTTACTTTGGGACACATTCCCACAGCGATGGCCTCGGACCCACACAGGGACAAAGAACTCATGGGCCTTCTTTGCTCACTTGAAGAAGGGCAGGAAGGGAAAGGGAGCAGCCGACAAGGCCACCTGCTCTCAGCGGATGCTCTGTGACAATCCTGGTGCCCTGCACCGAGCTGCCCCCTGCTGACTCAGGGTGGGGGTGAGTAGCGGAGGAGAGATTGGCTCTGGGACAGTCACAAAAGGGCACTGCCCAGCAATCAGGAAGCTTGCAGAGGAGAACACAGCCTGACAGTGTTGGGGGGCAGACACCCTCTCTGGCCACAATGCACTTCCATAGACAGCTGACTCTAGGCTGCTGCCCATAGTCGCCTCACAGTCTGCCTGGCCCCCAGGCCCCCACCAGCAGAGGGAAGCAGACACACAGGAACTGCCCTCTGTGGCTGGGCAGTGGTCACGTCCCCCAGAACTCAATGTGGAGACCCGGCCACTCCAGTTCTGCCCTGTGGCCTGCTGGACTCTCCCATCTTGGTCAGCCATGAACATACTCGCTCCCTTCTGGAAGAGCCCATGCCCAGCTCCTCCAGGACTGGAGATGAGGGGGTGCTGAAGGCTCTTGTCCCCTGGGGTCTCCCTCCCTTCGGGTTCCCGAATGGCCTTGTGTAGCTCTCCCCTCACACACGGCTCAACTCACGTAAGACTTTCCCAAGACTCCAGGTGAACAGGAGGCTGGAACTGTGGGCCCACATGCTGACAGGCCCCAGCCCCAGACACCTCTCTTCTGAGGTGTGGACCCCAAAGAGAGAGGAGGAAACAGGAAGTTCTTCTGCCACCTGTTTACTCCCTCAGCCCAGGTCTGTGTTCCCTGGACAGTCACCATTTTTGTCTGCTCCACCCCCAGGCTGAGAGGTCTCACTCCCGTGGACTGAGCACCTGCCCTGGCCAGACCCCGTACATCCTGGCTCTTGTTTACATGTCATTAAGGTAAGCACTGGACCCAAAGGTTGGTTTGAATTACAGTCTGCAGTTCAAACCTACCAGCCACTCCTCGGAAACGCTGTACTGAGTCGTCATGAGTCGGAACTGACTTGATGGTACTTAACAACCTAGCCTTCTAAGGACTCCTGGCTGGGCGCTGTAGGATTACTGGGCTGCTCCTCGGAAACCCCATACAGAATCCCTATGAGTCAGGACTGGACCATGCCCAACAACAGCATTAAGATGTGGGTTCTGTCCATCCCACTTTACAGAGTTGCTGACAAAGAGGAACTTGAGGAACCCAGTCTCACAGCAGGGGAGTGGTCAGCATCACACAGCTGCCCCCCACCCCCGCCCCCACCAGTATCCATTTCCAGGGAGATGAGAGCACGGCATTCTGGACCCAGGCATGACTCTGATCCACGTAAGGCCCCAACGACGACTCCTATCTACCCAACATATGGGGATGGGCCAAGGGAGAGGCGGAGGGTGGCAGAGGCATTTGCTAGAGTACATCAGGGAAGAGCTTCTCTTCTCTGGAGGACACAAACAGACCCGCCATGCGATGCTACTGCAGACAGACATGGGGACCGGACTCCTCACACCTGCCAGGCTGCGACCCGCTCCTGTCCCCACTTCCCGCCTACCTGCTGCCTGCTTCCTCTGGTCCTCGAACAGATCAGCCGAGCTTATGGAGGAACTTGCTGAAAGCCTCTCCAGCCGAGCCCTGGTTTCATACTAGAAGAGACAAGGGCAGGCAAACATTATGCTCCAAACGCCACATGCAGTTTTGCAAAAAATAAGTCAGTGGCGAGACATAACTTGCATGTGTTTGTCTGGTGATGCCCCTGGCATGGTGGTGAGCACCAACCGAGGCCCTGCCTTCACACATCATATCTGTCCAGGAAGGCAGACAGGGGGACACTTGGCATCATGGCCAACAAGAGTCAACACCAGGGCAACCCTGGTAGAGATGGAGGGAGGTGCCAATCCCAGCAGCAGGAAGAGGCCCCGGGACTGACGTGAACCCGAGCAGCTTCAACTCTCACACAAGGCGCCTTCTAGGGGCACATCCTGCTGCCACCTGCCCTCTAAGGGGGTGGGCTGGGACCCATCATTCCAACACACTGCTGCATCCAAGGCCAGAGATGCTTCCTTTCCTGTTGGATTTCTCACAACTCCTGGGCTGTGAAACATTCGTAAGATTCAGAATCGGTGTGTTGGGAGGGGAGCCTAAAGCTGATGGCCTGGGATGTTCAACGAAAGCAACTTTTGGGTGTCATTTCAAATCCAGGACACCCATCTCCTTAGCAGGTCTCTGCTCTTCTTCTGCCTCCATTCCTGGGGTTCCTGTTGTGCTCTTGGCCCTGGTACGGGTGCCAGAAGGACAGAGGGGGCAGGGCAGCCATGATTTAGCCAGGGTGTGATGGAGACCCCAACAGTGAGGGGGAAGGCCCATGCTTGGTTTCCCATGAACAACCCTGGGGAATGGGTAAGCAGTAAAACTGAGGAACCCAGAGGCTGTGCCGCAGTCAGAAGCAGGACGAGTAAAGGCAGAGGCCCCAGAGGCACATGGGAAAGCAGGAGTGAGCACAACCATGTCTGACAAAGGTGATGGGGACTCCAAGGAGAGTGCTGGCAGTGTGGGTTCTGAAGGGTTAGCAGGGTCCCCTGCAGGCAGCCAGGGAGAGGAGGAGAGACACAACAATGGAGGACCCCCGCTCCCCACACACACACAGGGAGCTGAGACAGGCAGCCAGGGAGAGGAGGAGAGACACAACAATGGAGGACCCCCGCTCCCCACACACACACAGGGAGCTGAGACAGGCAGCCAGGGAGAGGAGGAGAGACACAACAATGGAGGACCCCCGCTCCCCACCCACAGGCAGCACCACACTGAATCCCAAGGGGTGAACAAATGCTAGTCAGGCTGACTTGGGGAAAGTCCAGGGAAGGATGAGCGTGCGGCCAGTGGGCCTGAGGAGGGCAGGGAGGGAGACAAGCAGAGAGAACCTGACCAGGGCTCCCCTGAGGCTGCTGGACTAGGAGGAGTCTGGGGAGGGATGACCCAACACTCAAAATGGAGCGGCCTCCAAGCCTGGCTCTGTCACTTCCTGTCTGCGTGAACCTCTGTAGAACGTGTTCCAGTGCTGCCGGGAAGGTTACAGTGTGCTCACACATGCACAGCCTGGTCACACGGGGGGAGGACATGGGCGAGGCCATGGGTGAGCGATGGAGGCCTGAGTCAAAGCTAGTGAGCACAACAGAGGCTCTGGGGAGACCTGGGGAACACACTGCTCAGGGCACCTCCAGAGGAAAACACTCTGAGAACTCTTCTGAGGAGGGTGGCGGGGAAGAGGGGCATGAATGGGTTTCCAGTGTTACAAAACACTCTGAGAACTCTTCTGAGGAGGGTGGCGGGGAAGAGGGGCATGAATGGGTTTCCAGTGTTACTGGGCTTCTTGGTTCTGTTTTTAAGAAGAGAGATTATTTTGGTTGTACAAGGAGGGCTCCAAATGTAGAAATACTACACAACCCTTCGATTCCATTTTCCTTGACCATTTTAAAGCCCCTTGTGCAGAAGGCACAAGAAGGAAGGCTGGGAATGGCTGACCCCCTCCCCTCCCATCCCCCAGGTACTGGTAGGAGGAGGACTGGGGGTGCTGAGGCTGGGCAGCAGTGTGTGTGGGGGGGCTGCCTCCAGGAGGGGTGGCCGGGGTCCCTGCTGCAGAATGCAGGTGTGCAGGTGGAGGGGCGGAAGTGCCAAGTGGCTGCTCCTCTCCCCTAGAAATTATTGTCCGCGTCCTAGGGCTGCACAGAGTCAGAACACACTAGGGACCAATTCTCTGTAGAATCGGGAAGCACTAGGTGCTCATGTGAGCACATCGGAATCTGTGGGACAACGCCCTCAGCTCATTCCCATCCTCAGCTTCCTAGGCCACTGAGACGGGCTCATTGTCAGCTCAGCAGATGCAGCTGCCTGAAAAGAAATCTATCTACTCGTACCCCCAAACAGGTGTGCAGACTTCATTAACTACAGGGAAAAATCATGAAACAACAGCTGTGCCAAGTCACCTGCCATTCACTCACAAGACAGTGCGTGTGTGTGAGAGAGCTGGGTGGCTCGCCACAGAGACCTGGGTTCAAGGCCTGGGGTACCAGCTCGCCCGGCCCACACCCCCCGGTCCCAGCACAGCCCTTGCTCCATCAGATTTGCCTCTTCTCAGGGTCTCCACGCCCCACCCCCACCCCCGTGCTGGCACCCTTACATCAGCCTGCGCCTGTCTTCCAAAGTACATGTCTGAGGAGATGGCTTTGACGTTGCCAAACTTCTTCTGCGCCTCATCTGTGCTCTCAGCCAGCTCCGAGTCAGGCTTGCGGCGAGCAGTGGAGCTACAAGGAAAAACGGCCAAAATGGGTTCTAGCAGTTTGAGGTGAGGGGAGCTCTCTCCTTTATAATATAAACACGAGCCATTCTGTGTCTTGAAACCGTGACAGCAGTGATTAGGTAAAAGGGTGTAACTTTCACAAAAGCCTGAAGCGTCTCATCAGAAGCGAAACAACCAAACCACACAACAGTCAAAGGATTTTCCTGTTTCAGTGGGTCTGTTATTTTACATTTCCACTGTATGGGTCAGTTAGTAAGTGCTGAGCCCAGGTTCTTACCGTACCTAGGGACACTGGGCTACAGCATTGGGGTGGGGGCTGTGAAATGTCGTCGGGTCGGTTCCGACCCATAGCAACCCTGTACAGGGTTTCTGAGGAGCAGTTGGTGAGCTTGAACTGCTCTACACATTGTGGTGGTTGGTGGTTGTTAACTGGCGCCAAGTCAGTTCCAACCCGTAGCGACTCTGTACAGGGTTTCTGAGGAGCAGCTGGTAAGCTTGAACTGCCA
Source organism: Chrysochloris asiatica (assembly GCF_000296735.1). Taxonomy (NCBI): domain Eukaryota; kingdom Metazoa; phylum Chordata; class Mammalia; order Afrosoricida; family Chrysochloridae; genus Chrysochloris; species Chrysochloris asiatica. Next base: position 9,072,597 of record NW_006408615.1, on the reverse strand, counting down.
ACCTTGTGGTTCAAACTGACTTTGCAGTTCAGCGCATTAGCCCTCAGCACCATAGCAGGGCTCCAGGACATAAAATGAGTAGGGTGGCCCTAAGTCTCCATTATGTGGGACAATCTCAGGCCACCCTGTTGTCCCTGCTTATCAGTGGTGCCCCCTGAGCCCTCTCAAAGGTCCTTGGTTTGCACAGGAAAGTACACAGTTCTTTCCAGTGCTTACTTGGTCCCATCTAAGTCACTTTTCCCCACTAGGGACGCACATCACATCCTGTGAGACTTGTTTTTGCTTAGGGCATGGACAGGATTAGAGTTAAAATTAGAGTTAGAAATTAGAGTTAGAAATTAGAGTTAGAAATTAGAGTTAGAAAACCAAAAGGGAAGAACACGGTCAGCATTTCTCAAGCTGGGGGAACTGAAGAAAAAATTCAAGTCTCAACTTTCGTTATTGAAAGATTCTCTGGGAAAATTGGTGAATGATGCAGAATGCATCAAGAAAAGATGGAAGGAATACACAGAGTCATTGTACCAAAAGGAAATGG
>NW_006408615.1:9048585-9070707 GCF_000296735.1 Chrysochloris asiatica | reverse complement strand
GAGATGGATTGGCCAGGTGGCATCATTGATGGACTCAAGTGTGGCAGCAGTAGTGAGGTTGGCCCAGGATCGGACATTGTTTCGTTCTGCTGTGCATAGGGTCGCTATGAATCAGTTCCGACTCGATGGCAGCTGACAACAACAACATGGACAGAATGTTGCTCCACATCTACAAGGAAAACATGCTAACTCATCTGCAAAATCACATGGTTTCTGGAACTAGATCAAAAAGCTGAGATCCCAGGTCAGACAACTACCCCAAAATCTAAGGGAAGGAGACGCGGAGCCCCATACAAACTGGTAAGTTTCAAATCATGGTTAATGGCCAAGTATGGACTAGCGTGAGGGGCAATCAGACCCCCAGGAAACGCACAGTCACACACCAGCGTTTCTGTCCGTGGAGACTTGGGGCAGAAACAGAAGCTGCTGAGGGCACAGTTAAGACATAGTGTGGCCGAGGGAAGGAAATGAGGGGAAAAAATCCTCTACTCACGGAGGAGTAAGTCTTGGGCCCAGACTAACACTGAACGCTGTGTGGTTTGTCTCCTGAGGTGACACACTCGCTGCCATCAAGTGGATGAGAGCTCACAGCGGCTCTTCCAGAGCAGAGGAGGGCCGCACCTTAGCTTCCGGGACTGCCATCTTTAGGGGCGCGGACTGTCTCGTTTTTCTCATGTGGAGCGGCTGGTGGGTTTAAACCACTGAGCTTTTGGTTTAAAGTTCAGCGGTGAACCCATTACATCACCAAGGGACACATTATATATGAGAGGAACAAAGACAAGAATGCAACCGACTTCTTGTTAGAAAGTACGCAAACCACCATTTGTCCACTGCATTCAATCCCCAGTGACCGTGTCTTTAGAAAATGAAGGAGGACTAAAACCTTTTCCAGGTAACCTAAACCTGAGGTAATTCACTGCTAATGGACCTCCCCTACAAGGAAGCTCCTCCTCGGGCGTAAAGCAGATGAGCTCAGCTAAAAACTGTGGTCTACACAAAGAGATGCAAGGCACTGGATGTAGCATAAATGAAACTGAGTTCAGTTTTCTGACTCTTAATTCCCCTAAAAGATCACTGGAGTCGTGGTGTGGCATTGTAGGATAAGCACTGGACTGTTAACAGATCAAGCCCACCAGCCATTCCCTGGAAACTCTATAAAGGGTTGTGATGAGTCAGAACCAATGTATTATGTAGTAATGTATTCTGTGTGACTGAACCAAAACCCAAGTCCTGACCCTTAGCGGCCCTGTGGGACCAAGGAGAACTGCGCCTTAGGATTTCCGAGACTATGAGAACAGACATCGTCACCTTCCTTCTAGGAAGTGGCTGGTGAGCTTCAACTACTGACCCTCTGGTTAGCAGCTCAGCACTTAACCCACTGTGCCACTAGGGCTTCTTCATGGGAGACTAGGGACTATACGTTGCTGGAAGATCAAACACTGCTTGGGAAATGGTATGTTATTACTTACAAGGAGAGCTTCATAAATTAAAGATATACAAGATCCTGGCGGTGCAGTAAGATAAACACTGGACTGTTAACTGCAAGGTCAGTGGTTCGAGCCCACCAGCTGCTCTGCAGGAGAAACAGGAGGCTGCCTATGTCCGTAAAGATTTACAGCCTCAGAAATCCCATACAGGGTCGCTTTGAGTTGGAATTGATTTGATGGCAGTAGCTAGGTTTTATTATAAGTCTTCAGGCAAACACTGAAGAATTGTAAAGAGGAATGTAAGTAATAAGCCAAGAGTGGAGATAAGTGGAATTATAAACAATATCAAAAAGCAAGCAGACGGGGAGCAAATACTTCAAAACATCTGGCTGAGAATGCACCAGGACTCAGGACAGGCAAGAGGGCTTCCAAAAGTTCATGGGAAAACGGGATGGAAAGGTCCTGGAATTTCCCCACAAACTTTCGGAAGCCTACTTGCATAAAGAACTCTCAAAACTCAATAAAAACAATGAGACCAGCAATCCAATAAAAAATGAGGAAAAGAAAACTTCCCCAGAGAAGGCACACAGACGACAAGAATCTCTTGAAAAGATGGCCGGCATCACCACTCTTTGGGAAGATGCACATCTAGGCTGTATAAGATACAGCCCCTCTCTCACTACGGAGCCGTGGTGTATTGGGACTGTCAACGTGGCCGGTGGGAGGGAGGAAGGCCACAGCCACTGCGGAGAACAGTCTGGCAGCTTCTTAGCCAATGACATATCCATAATCCAGCAATTCCACTCTGAGGTGTTTACTCAAGTGAAAGGAACATTTATGGTTACATAAAAACCTAAACTAGTCATATTCATCACAGCTTTACTCATAATCCTCCTCAAACTGGATTGTCCTTCAGCAGGTAACTGGATAAAAACAAGAATAAAAAGAAATGAACACAGCAACACAGATGAATCTCAAATGCACCATGAAGAGTTTAAAGAGCCCAGACTCAAAAGGCCACTGAATGTATAATTCCACTTCTATGAAATTCTGGAAAAGGTGACAACTGAAGGTCAGAAAGCAGACCAATGAGTGCCAGGGGCTGGGACTGGGGCCAGGAGCATTGACCACAAAGGAGCACAGGGAAATCTGGACGTCACGGAAACATTCTGTGTGTGAATTTTGGTGGTAGTTATTCAATTGTGTTTAAGTTGTCAAAACTTGAATTATCATTTTTTAAAAAAAGGAAAGTTATTTTATGTAAATAATAAACTTAAAATGGGGGTGGGAGGGCTCTTCCCATCTGGAGGAAATCAAAGGCTCCAAGAAACCATTAGTATAAGGGCCTGAAGGGACGTGCAAGCCTCAGCGCGCATGACCAGAGACCACAAGAACGAGAGATGGTGCTTGGCTACCTATCACTGCTGGGGGCCACAGAAGGTAGTGGGCAGAATGGGTGAAAACCACAGAACCAAATTCAAAACCATAAAAAGGACTAGACGTACTGGTCTGATAGAAACTGGTTTGTTGGTGGTGTTGTTGTTAGGTACCATAGAGTCAGTACTGACCCATAGTGACCTTATGCACAGCAGAACAAAACACTGCCTGATCCTGGGCCAACTTCGCTAATGTTGCCACACTTCAGTCCATCGATGCTGCCACTTGGCCAATCCATCTCACTGGGGGTCTTCCTCTTTTTCTCTGACCCTCCACCTTACCAAACATGATATCCTTCTCCAGCGACTAGTCCCTCCTGACAATATGTCCAAAGAATGAGAGACAAAGTTTGGCCATCTTGGCCTCCAAGGAGCACTCTGGCTGCACTTCTTCCAAAACGGATTTATTGGCAGCCCTTGGTACCTTCAAAATTCTCCTCCAACACCATAACTCAAAAACGTCAATTCTTCTACCATCTTCCTTATTCACTGTCCAGCTTTCATATGCATATGAGGTTATTGAAAATACCATGGCTTGGGTCAGGCGCACCTTAGTCTTCAAGCTGACATCTTTGCTCTTCAACACTTTAAAAAGGTCTTGTGCAGCAGATTTGCCTAATACAACACGTCATTTGATCTCTTGACTGCTGCTTCCATAAGTGTTGATAGTTGATCCAAGAAGAATGAAGTCCTTGACAACTTCAATCTTTACTCCGTTGATAAGAATGTTTTCTATGTGTCCAGTGGTGAGGAATTTTGTTTTCTTTACATTGAGATGTAATCCATACTGAAGGCTGTGCTCTCTGATCTTCATCAGTAAATGTTTCAAGTCCTCTTCACTTTCAGCAAGCAAGGCTGTATCATCTGCATATCGCAGGTCGTTAATGAGTCTTCCTCCAATCCTGACGCCATGTTTTTCTTCATAGAACCCAGCTTCTTGGATTATTTGTTCAGCAAACAGGTTGAATAAGTATGGTGAAAGAATACAACCTTGTCGCACACCTTTTTTAATTTTAAACCATTCAGTGTTCCCATGTTCTGTTCAAACTACTGCCTCTTGGTTCAGGCACAATTGAAGTGTTCTGGAATACTCATACTTTGCAATGTTGTCCATAGCTTGTCATAATTCACACAATCTAAAGTCTTTGTGTAGTCAATAAAGCACAGGTAAACATCTTTCTGATGTTCTCTGCTTTAAGCCAAGATCCATTGGACGTCAGCAATGAGATCCCTCGTTCCATGGCCTCTTCTGAATCCGGCTTGAACCTCTGGAAGTTCTCTGTCAATGTATGCTTGCAGCTGTTTCTGTATTACCTTTAGTAACACTTTACTTGCATGGATAAACTGGTAGAAGCCCCAAATATGTGGCCCTTACACACCCTTGAAACCTGGATCTGAACCTACCCTGGGATCATCTTTCAGCCAGGCAGCAGACAGACCTACAAAGTGAATAGAAACACTCGTGAGGAACATGCGCCTAAGAACAATCAAGCACGTGAGACCAAAGGGCAGCATGTGCCCCCAGACAAAACTCAGAAGGCAGGAAGGGGCAGGAATGAAGAACAAATGTATAAGGAGAACCCAGGGAGGAAGTGACAAGAGTGCTGCCACACTGAGGAAATGGAAATTAATGTCACAAAACACAGTACGTACCCATTCTTGAATGGAAAACTAATCTGCTCTGTAAACTTTCACTAAACCACACAGATGTTAATAAAAAGCAGGGGAGGGTAGAAGAAACTAGTCTACAGGGCTGAAAGCCTCCATGGACTACAGCCTCATCTATCCTGAGGCCAGAACGAGATGGTGCCCCGTTACCACTACTGACCACTCTGATCAGTGACGAAACATACAGACTCTGATAGATGGGCAGAAAAATGCAGAACAGGACACAAATTCTTAAAAGTCCAGATTACTGGACCATTTGAGAACAGAGGACACTGAGACTTTCCTCTTTAAACCCTGAACCAAAACGATCCGAGCCCACCTTTTAGTGAAACAGCAGATTGGTACACAAACAGACTATTACCCATGAGTAGGATGCTCCAGTGAAAAAACCATCTCGATGAGACCAAAAGGTCACAAATCACTCTAAAGCAAAAATAAGAAGAAAGAGGGGCTGGGAAACTAGAGTCCTGAGAATGGAACAACCAGAATCCAATGAAAGAGAACACTGACACATTGTGTAAAATGAAATTAACGTCACTGAACAATCAGTGTAGAAACTGTCAAGTAAAAACCTAATCTGCTGTGTAAACTTTAACATTTACACTCCTGGACTTGGCCATGCTTGCCCCATGGGATCAGACTCTGCAAGGAAGGGCCCAGCATGCATGTTTTCTCAAAGCTCCACAGACGATTCTAATGTAGATCCTGTGACTGAGAAACACATATGTAAAATGCAAAGAATCCCCTCGAGTTAGCACAAAAGAACCACTGACAAGAGGTTTTCCTGGCCTCCATCAGTGACTGCTCTCAGAGGGATGCAGAGATTTGCTGGGTTTGCCCTGCCCTGCTCACACCTGTCTGAATAGCCTGTGGTCTTCAGAACCAGGTCAGTATCCTTGACGCTCTCTTTTTTCCAGTAGGAATCGGAACTGTCATCCCAGCTGGAGAAAGAGCTGCTCCGTAACTCCAGGGGCTCATCAAAGTACCTGCAAGAAAGAGACCACCGTTGTGTGAAACCCTTGAGATGGGGGCGGGGAAGGGGGTGTTTCTTACTGCAGCGTAACTTAGCCTATCCAGGCAGCGCAGAGCATCTTTAACGGTTAACCACCATGGATTTCTAGCTTCCATTTCTTTAGGTCTAATTCTGCCTCTTTGTTGCATTGTGGAGTCAATTCCAATTCAAAGTGACCCAGTTAGACAGAGGACAACTGCCCCTTAGTGTTTCCTCTGTAGTCACAAAGAATGCTGCCGGGTCTAGAGAGCTGATCCCATTCAGGGAGCGTACTGCTGGCCATCCATCCGTTTCCTGTTAAGCATGGCTTAAGACACCAATGAGAATGATAAGTGCCATTTTAATACTGTTGTGGTTAAGTGCGGATGAGTCAGCTCTGACTCTTCACAGAGACCCTGTATGGGGTTTCTGAGGCTTTAAATCTTTGCAGGAGTAGAAATTCTCATCGTTCTCCCAAGGAGCAGCTGGTGGGCTTGAACCGCAGACGCTGTGGTTCGCAGTCCAGTGCTTATCCTATGGAACCACTGTTCCCCCACTGTTTTAATGGAAATGATGCTTATTAACCTCCTCATTTATATCTGCCCTCCCACCCTTGCAAAGAGCGTCTAGTATGGGGCCACATCGATTTGTAACGAGCGCTGGTTGCCTCTCCCACTGAGGGTCAAACGCACTGTCTACGGCTGAGCAAACTGTTCTGTTTCCAGGAGCCTGGACTCAATATATAGTTACATTGTTTATAGCCTGGAAGTAATGGAACTCAACAAAACACGAAGAGCAAACACCAAGGGTATGCTTGTCTTACTGTCTGTAGAAACAGCAACGTCTCTTTCATAATTCATATAGCCAAGTCCTAATGGCTCATGAATAATTAAGATGCAGTAATGCTCTCTGAGGGACTCCGCTGCTTGCTTATGGAGCATCCTTGTTTGTTTTGCCTGAGTTGTCAAGTATCTAATGGGATCACGTTCTGCTCGCTGTGGCCCCCTCACTGCGGAGGGCCAGAAAAGGTGCCCGTAGTCCCGCTGGTCACCCCACAGGTCACAACAAACAAGGTCTCTCTGGTGGGAACCCAGAGCGTAGTTGACAGAAAAACACCATCTGCTCCCAGATTCTAAACCATCAGCAACTGTCTCATAGCAATGGAAGCCCTGAGGGCTCACTCCTGACTAGCCCTCGGCAGGAGGAGAAGCCTGAGGAGTCTCTGAAGCCCCTTGGGGCCAGAGTCAGGCTGTGGTGCCGAGTGGGGGCAACCCTCCCGAAGGGTCTCAGAGCCCTTTCAGTGGGTGACCATTTCTCCTACTTTCTGCTAATGAGAGACAGGCTAACCTATCGGTGTAGAGGAGGCCAGCACCATATTTCCCAAGTTCCCTTGAGTTTTCATTTCATATTCCTAGCTGAAATCATTTGACACATAACCAATCCAATATAAATCCAACGCCAACTTTAATTTTGTTCTGTATAAAATCTATTTTCTCTAAACACACTAAAAAGTAACAAGTTGGGTATAACCTCTAAGCAGAAGGGAAACCCAGAGCCTGCTCAGGACGTCGTCTTGGACAATAGAACCGAACACTGTAACTGGTATTGGCAACCCGCAAATTCCTGAAGTACTGACATGGACCAGCATAAGCTACTAACATTGGGTTTGTAAAATGCCAGTCTGGAGCTTTCCTGGATGGGAGCAGGCCTGGTGGCACAAAGGTTAAGTGCTTACTGCTAAGCACCAGGTGGTTGATTGGAACTCACTAGTGGTTCTGTGGGGAAAGAGACCCGGCAACCTGCTCCTGGAAAGGTGACACTTGGCAAACCCTCGGGTCGTTCTGTCCCACAGCGTCCCTGAGTCGTCACCACTGAGTCCATGGTACACAAACGACGAGCTGAGACTGCTGTTTAAAGGGCAGACAGGATTCCTGATCCATGAACTTTGATAGGCTCACCACTACATTCTAGTGACTAGTTGCCACGTAGTTCACCTTTGAAACGATAATGCTTGGAGCCTTTGCCAGACAGCTCAAGCGCCCTGTGAGATGTGCAGGATGGGCCCAGCCTCTCTCACAAACCCTTACCACACACGGTGGGCCTGATTTGTGCAGTCTTCCTCCAATCTTGATGCCAAGTTCGGCAGCTAGTCTGGCTGCTCAAATTCTTTTCCAGAATACACATTAAATAAGTAAGGTGAAAAGATCATGCCCTGACCCACACCTCTTCCTCTTCGGAACCATGCACTATCCCCTAGTTCAGTTCAAACAGCTGCCTCTTGAGCCATGCACAGATTACGGAGCTGCAGCCCAGAGAAGTTAAATAACTTCTCGAAGGTCACACAGTCAGTAAGCAGAAGCGCTGGGATTTAAATCCAGGCTACCTGAGTCCTGGAGTCCAGGATAATGCACTGGACTGATCCAAGGGCACTTAAAAACCACCCCCTGGCTCCTGGGCCTCCATTCTTGCCCCCACTGTTCCCAGCTGGCACCCACCTCCAGTGCAAGGTGCTGTGTGATTTACAGGTGCTGCGTGAGCTGATTCAAGTTGAAACTCTCCTCCCTGCCCCTGTAGGCTGCCTGAACAGAACCAGACAGGAATCCAGCCCCAGGGCTGTTTTCGGCCAAGCACCAGACAAGGTCTACAAGGTGAGCACTAAGGGTTGGAACAATTCCCCCTTGCAGAGCAAAGAGCAGCCACTCTCAGACACCAAGGTCAAAAGGAGGGGACCAAGTCAGGTTAAGTGAGGACCGTAGTCCATGAAATGAGACAAAACTGTTACATGGAAAATGACTGGTTCTGTAAATCTTCACCCAATTCACACTGAAATGTTAAAAACCAAAAACAAAGCAAGAACCCGGGGCTTCATCCTGAAGTCTTCAAAGAGTACCAGCAGCCTGCACACACACAGTGTAATACTCTACGCTGCCAGCTGGAGAATCCTGAAGCTGGGATTCTGAAACAAAAGACTCTGCGCATGTCCACAGGCACAGCTGTGTAGTATTCCCACCGCTGTGACGTCCTCAGACGCCACTGAGTATAGACCCCGGGCCTAGGCACGGCTCTCCCAGCTCACGTGCCACAGAAGCACATCTCTCCTACCTCAAAGTTCAACTTCAGCTGCTGATTTTATCATCCAACATTTTCATATTGCCAGATACTATTGACTGACAAATGTGTCCCCAGTTTTTATTTTCCACGACAGCCGTAGCTGCAGCCCAAGCTTTTAAAAACAGTGAAGCAAAGTTGATTTGTGCTTATTCTGAATCCAAAGAAACCACCATGCCCATCCCCATTACTGCTTTTCCAAATGATACTCGAATGATGGATTTTACCAGATTACCTCGAGCTGACAGTGAAATATACATCTTCGTCTTCACTGTATTTTTTTCGGGGTTTTGCCAGGATGGGCGTCTCCTGCTCGATGGTCTGCATGTCTGAAGTCACTGAATGGGAAATACCACTTAAGAAAGCAAAGAGAAGAAGACATAGTTCAGGTACACTCACGCTTCCACCAAAGGATACATTTTGAAATCTATATTCAGGGCAAAATGAATTAGTGGAGTTAAAACACAAGCACTAAAAAAACCAGTCATTTGCAGAGTGGGGAAGGGTATACATCATTAAAACCATGGAGCCTTTTGAGGATTGCTAATTAATTCTATAAAAAGCAGTCAATACATACAAGGATGCTGTGGCATCCACTGCAGCGTCATCTTAAAGATGAGTCAGAGCTGGTTCTTCTCTCCTGAGAACCAACTTTGGGGTTTTTCCTGCTCTATTAAGTGCGACAGGAAAGCCACACAGTAAAAGGCAGCAGGCAAGAGAAAGAGAGAACTTCACACGTTGAGATGAACACAACCCAAGGACACTGCTTTGGTGATCAGCACACTGGTCTCCAATGTAGACTCATACCTTCTGCAGTTTCCAAAGCCCATGCCAAGTCTCTCGGATTCCATTTTCTTTTTGCCACTGATGTTCATCCTTTCATCTTTCTTCAGCTGAATTTCAAGATCCTTGTAGGCTAATCGTAATGATGGGGCGCTACAAGACAAAGCGAGGTTTCCACAATTTAACTCATACCCTATGGTGTTGGGCTAATGTGCTGGTCTGCAAGGTCAGTTTAAACTACAAGGTCGACAGTTCAAACTCACCAGCCACTCCTTGGAGACCCTATACAGGGTTGCTATGAGTCAGAACCAACTCTATGGCACACAACAACAACAACCCCGTGTTCTTAATGAAAAGTACAAAGCAAAATTCATCATGCAGCGTGTACCTTCAGCTTGGTGGGGTTTTCATAACAATGATGATGACAAGCTGGCATTTTTAGGACAGACACTTATTAAAACATGACAGCCACTTTGGGGTTGTGCCCACACCCACATTGCTGGTCAAGCTGACTTCCTATGGCCTGTCATCACATACTTTATGCTACAGATTAACAGACAGTCCTGGGGTGGATTGTAGGATAAGCACCGGACTGCTAGCTCAAGGCAGGTGGTTCAAATCCCCCAGCTGCTCCTTGGAAGCCCTATACAGGGTCACTATGTGTTGGAACCATCTCGACAGCACTTCCCTGCACCACCTCCACCAGACAGGAAGAGAACACACACCTAACGCATTTCTCTGTAGAACAGTTACAGTCAGGACGGCTCCGATGCATTAATATGTTATTCACACTGGACCACATTTTAGTGAGAAGTGCGAGGTAGGCCTCATTGGTTTGCTCTGATTTAAGGTCACAGAACACATCACTTTGATTTTACATATCCACAGGTAAATTAAGGAGGCGTTCTGGTGTGGCACTGTAGGATAAAGTACTGGACCCCAAGGTCAGTGGTTCAAACCCACCAGTTGCTCCTCAGAAACCCTATACGGGTCACTACGAGTTAGAACCGACTTGACGGCACTGCACAACAACAACTTAATTGACAAAGATTTTTCCCATCGGGTCTCTTTATGTGCTCAGGCTCCGGAAAGCATTTAAAATTGGACTGCCCTTCATCAGCCAAGAGACTCGAACACTTCACTCAGTTATCTGTTTCTGACCTCACACCCAGAGTGTAAAAAACCTGATCCGGACTAGGACATTTATTTATAAGCAATGCAATAAATGCTGAATTTTTCATGAAGCAAACCATGTCAATCAGGACGCAGAAGTAAGACAGCACCAAAGCCTAAGAGCCGGAAAAGTGCCATCCCTACCTCAGAAGGATTTCTACAGTGTCTGTCACTTTATACATTATGTAAAACAGCACAGATTCCTCAGGGCAGAGGCTCTGTGGAAACGCCATCAAGACATCTGTACACATCTATGTGGTGAAAGGGAATGACACACGTGGATTGTCGACTGGAAATCCTGATTGCCCTAAATGCTCATCCACAACACAACGAGAAGTTAATTAGGGAATGACAGCTGGCCTGCTTCCTGGAAGAAAACTGGCTTGCCTTTGCTGTTTTCCTGTTGTACCGAGGCAGGAGATTTCTCTGGTCTCTAATCAGGCACCTTCTTTCTTTATTGTTATTCCTACAGCACAAAGCACAACCATACACTCACGTTATTCTTCAGCAAATAACTAACACTTTCACCTGGAGTTCTGGAAGCAAACATGAGATCTGTTCTCAGTTGCTAGTAGATGAGCCTTCAGTGGGCGTCTCCGTGAGAAGCTAGCTCTTTAGAAAGCCTCACTTCCCCAGGGAGTTGACCTGAGATGGGGCCACTGCTTGTGGGGGTGGGGTGGGGGGAGGGAGCACGACTAGCATTAAGAATCCAGAGTTCCCTGTCCTACCCTGCCTCGGACCACGCAAGTGGACAATAGGCTGTCCTGCTGACTTAGCCTGCTCTTCCCACCATCTGATGGCCGCTGAGAAGCTGCCAGAAGGCGTGGCTTAGGGAGGGCACTGCATAGACCATTTAGCATGACATTCTGAGAAGACAAGCAAGCATGCTGCTCCCACCAGCTAACCAAACTGACCTGGCGCTGTGGGCTAATGTGTCAGACTGCAAAGTCATGTGAACTGCAAGTTCTGTGCTGTGGTTCAAGCTCACCAGCTGCACCTTGGAAACCTTATACACGGTCGCTGTGGGTTAGATTCGACTCGACGATGGCACTTGACAACAACAACTGCCATTGAAAGAATGAGTTCACAGAACAAATGAGCTCACAGAACACTACTGCCCTCTGGTCTTCAGGAGAGAAGGTGGCAGCCCCTCCTGGCCCTGGTGACTCTAACGGGCAGTGGTGAGGCTGTTTGGACCAAGTCAAATTCCTATAAACCCAGGACCCTCATCTTTGTCTTTATGATGTAGCAAACAGCTTCTCATGAAAGACAAATGTGGGTGGCTGTTGCTTCTAATATTAATACGCTGACTCCGTATGTTTACATACTTCTCTACCCACATTACCCGCAGGAAGCAACTGCTGCATCCCAGTCTGTCTTGTTTCCATCAGACCCTGACTTGACACGCGATCACCAGCAGATAAATCCTTCTCCTCCACCACCACCGCCAGCTCTAGCGTGTTGTCTGGACAAAGCCCGCTACAGGACACCAACAGAAACCATCCTAACACTCAGGGCACTGTTTCTTTTCCAAAGGGGTGAAAAACCTAGCCCTGTTGGTGTTAAGTGCCGTTGAGTCAATTCTGACCCATAGAGACCCTGTATAGGGTTTCCAAGGAGCAGCTGGTGAGCTTGAACCACCGTAAGGTCGGTTCCAAATCATAGCAACCCTCATAGAGGATTTCTGAGGAGCGGCTGGCTACAGTCCAGTGCTGATCATATAGTGCCACACCAGTAAGAGAAAATAAAGACTGACAAAATTTACATCAACCTTATTTAACTTAAATATGGTCTCGTGCTGCCCCCTGTGGGCCATGAGCTGAATGACACTGAGAGACGGCCATTTCAAATCCTTGGAAGAAGAGCAAGAACCATCGGTGCTCAGTGTTGGAGGAACTTGAATGAGCATTCCCTGTTCATTCTCAAACCAGTCTCACAAATTAAGTACCATCATTTTCTTCTTCTCCCAGGCTGTACTAACGCAAAACTAAAACTGATAAAATACACATGTAAGTAAGAGAAAATAAAGCACACACAGAGACACCGGCAGAGGCTGCCTTTTCTGTCTGGACTGTGTTCCCGGTCCTTCCTTCCTCGTTCCCCATCTGCAACCCAGTCCCACGCAGTCCCCACGTGCCACTGTTTCCCACACAAATGGAAGAGAGCTGCCCAGGACCCTTTAATGCCTACCCAGGGTCCTCAGTATTCCCGGATTCAGTATTTGCTAATTCACCTACTCACTTAAGGGGGCTTGAAAACTTGTGGGAAATTTCCCTGATCTTTTCACTCTAATTTCCCACGAACTTTTTGAAGCCCCCTAACGTGTGTGACCCCCCCGCCCCAATTCAATAGTCAGTGTTCTTTTGTGGTTGTGTATGTGGTGAGCAGTGAGTCGCCGGGTGCACACATACCCGGCTGAGTGGGACGCGCTGTCTTCTTCTCTCAGGCTGTAAACAGTGTCTGTTTGGTGTCACCTTTTGAAATTTCTGTGCGTTTCATTTTGTTGTTCCAAATGCCCTACCGCCAGCCCCCGGAGAGAAAGGTACAGCCAGAAACACCATCACAGAAAGCCTGCAAGTCCGTCTTCAGCCTGTAACTGATTACTGTCATTCTTGTCAAGGGCCGTTGAGTCGATTCCGACCCATAGCGACCCTGTATAGGGTTTCCAAGCTTGAACTGCCAACCTTGCAGTTCAAATGGCTTTGCAGTCTGACACATTAGCCCACAGTGCCACACCAGGATTGGAATACCTAAAATGGGACTAGAACTTTCCCAGGGAAGGAGGCTTCTTGCGGAGCCTTTGCATTGCCTAAGACAATAGGTGGAATCCAGACCCCATCCAGAATTTTCTGAGGTGGGAAATTTCCACTTGAAAGGACAAGCAGACCAGCCTGGAGTTGTTAAAAGAACAGAAGATACTTCTTGAAAGAAAGGTCAGCAGGAAAAATCACAAACAATAATGGCAGTCTGATTGGCCACGAAAAGAACAAGCAAGCTATTCCTTCAGGAACCATCCAGGCAAGTGGTCAGGTCACTTCAGGGCAAACCCCCTTCCAAGACTAAAACTCAAGGGGAATACACGAGCAGGCATGTGGTCTTGCTGGTGACCATGCTGGTCTACTGATAAGGGGAAGTGGGGGAAAACAGCAATGAAGTTGTGAGCTAAGTCTGACCACGTTCAACAGACTCTTGTCCACGTGGATTGAGACCTGGTTGGTCAGTAGTATGGCGAGACCAGAGAACTAGAGCCCCAGGGAATGAAGCATCCAGCTGATATGAAGTGAGGGGAGGTGCACAACAACACCCATACTTGCAGATAACACCCATTTGACCTGGCTTCAATGGTTAGATGATCAGAACTTGACTAGAGGAAGAAAGAAGAGGGAAAAAAAACCCAGAGTAATCCACTACAATCTGATGAACTTGACCTATACTTATGGATGCAGTAGCTCAAAAGAGGAAACAAATCTTTACAGCGAGGATCATTCCCACCTCCTCGGTACACAGGGTTGACAGGGATGGGCAACTTAGACATTGGCTACCCAAAGCTCTGGTAGAGTAGTGGTTACGAATCAGGCTGTGAACTGCAAGGTCAGCAGTTTGAAACTACCAGCTGCTCCGCGGGAGAAAGATAAGGCGTTCTACTCCTGTTAAGATTTACAGCCTCGGAAACCCTGTTCAGGGTCGCTATGGGTCGGAACTGACTCCACAGCACATAACAACAACCCAAAATGGGGGGGCTACAAAGGCACAAAGTGACTGGCTTACAAGCTTTCAAGAGGGAGCCTAGTTTCAGAGGGTATGGGGGGAAGGTAGAATCTCCACTGAGTGGTTTCCAACTTGTCTAGATAGGGCTGGTGAAAGGAGATGGAGGTAAGACTAAAGTGGTTCAATAGTGAACAATTGCTATCAGGACTGTAAAGGTAGACGTTTTGTAACAAAAGGAAGGGAGTGGTTGATCTTGCAGTCCAGGAGTGGAGGATCCTGGGACCATCAAGGGAGAAGAGTGGAGTGTGGGACCCTACCCAGAGAAGCAGTGACACCGGAGACGGAGGCAGAGACGATGACATGGAGAGATGGAGCGGCTGGGGACCCCTGGACTCAGGGAAAGAGGGGGGCTGTGGGCTGACAGCCAGGGGGCAGGTTTGCGGGGTGTACCCTTTGGTTGTTTAAATGGTTGTATATTCCTGAGTGCTTTGGTGTACATCAAAAAAGAAAAACAGAGGGACTGGAAGCAAATGCTGTTGAATGATGATGCATGGAGGGGATTGTAATCATTTCAATGTAAGGAAATATGACAGGATGAAAGTAAAGTTGATGTTCTCCCATGTAAACTATCACCCAATTCACAATAAAAACTTTAAAATATATATCTTTTTAATGCCCCCCCCCCCCCCGCAACATAGTGTGGAAGTGCTGTCTAGTTTCTAAGCCCAAGAAGGCCGTGGTGTGACTTATGGGGGAAATATGCCCATGTTAGCGTAGTGGTTACGAATCGGGCTGTGAACCACAAGGTCAGCAGTTCGAAACTACCAGCTACTCCGTGGGAGAAAGATGAGGCTTTCTGCTCCTATAAAGACTTACAGCCTCGGAAACCTTGTACAGGGATGCTATGGGTCGGAACCAACTCGACGGCACTTAACAACAACAACATGCCCATGTCAGGTTAGCTTCCTTCAGGCATGAGTTACCCTTCTGTTGGTTTTGAGGTCGATGTGAATGAATCAACAACGTAAATTAATAAGAAGTCTTCAGACACACACAAAACAAGGTTGTGTACTAACCGGTTCATGAAACTGTTGTGGCCAGAGGCTTTCGAGAACCTAACTTTCTATTTCTCTTAGATTTGCTCATTCATTCAGGCGCCGTTAAGACAGTGTAATTACCAGGCCCAGTGAGAACTGCCTGTGTACAGAAGCCAACTGATGCTGCTACAAACACACACGTTAGCCCCTAAGGAGCTCTTCCTGTTTTTCAGAGAAAATGTGTAACTACCCACCTGACTTTAAGGGCCTCCTCCACACTGCCATTCCAATGTCTCCACTCCAGAAAGACCCCGTGGGCAAACATCAGAACGCCCACTTCCGCCTCCTCTCCGCCTACTTCAGTCGCTAAGACCCTTCAAGATACAGGATGAGAAATGGGAGGCTTCACCTAGGCTCCCACCATATATGCGGAATGTAGTCACCAAGGCCAGTGGGCTTCTTGCTATAAATACTCTTTTTCTACCATTGAGATATAGTTCACGCACCAAAAGTGTTACACTGAGGTGCAACCCATATGGAAGGCTGTGGTCTTTGATCTTCATCAGTATTTTAAGTCAATGTAAAGAAAACAAAACTCCTCACCACTGGACCAATAAATAACATCATGATGAATGGAGAAAAGACTGAAGTTGTCAAAGACTTCATTTTGCTAAATTCCATTATCAACACTCATGGAAACAACAGTCAAGAAATCAAATGATGTACTGCATTAGGCAATACTGCTGCACAAGATCTCTTTAAAGTGTTCAAGAACGAAGATGTCAGTTTCAGGACTAAGCTGCACCTGACCTAAGCCATGTATTTTCCATAGCCTCATATGTATATGAAAGTTGGACAGTGAATAAGGAAGACAATAGAAGGATTGATGCTTTATAGTTAGTGTTGGAGGAGACTACAGAAAAGTACCATGGACTACTAGAACAAACAGAACTGTGTGGGAAGAAGTACAGCCAGAGTGCTCCTTGGAAGCCAGGATGGCGAGACTTCAGTCATATTGTCAGGAGGGACCAGTCCTTGGAGAAGGACAGCATGCTTGGTCAAGAGGAGAGTCAAGTTTAACAACAATTGTGAGCATGGCACAGAACCAAGCAGTCAGTGTTTCATTGTCTTGTGCATAAGGCTGCTATGAGTCAGTACCAACTCGACAGCACCTAACAACCACCACCAAACATGTACAGTTCGGTTGTTTGTTGTTGTTGTTGAGTGTCGTTGAGTCAATTCCGACTCATAGCAACCCTGTGTAGGGTTTCCGAGGAGCAGCTGGTGAGTTTGAACCACCAACCTTGTGATTCAAACTGACCTTGCAGTCCAGCACATTAACACACAGCACCACACCAGGACTCCAATTCAGTTGTTGAGGGAATAGCATATTCACCATCTAATTCCAGAACAATTTCACACAAAAAACAAGCCCCAAACCTATGACCTGGCCCCTCTTCCCCCTCTGGTAAGCACGAATCTACTTTCTGTCTCTGTAAAACCGACTGCCATCGAGCTGATTCCAACTCACAGAGACGCCACAGGCAGAGTAGAGGATTTCCACAGTTGCCACATCTCTGTGGTGGGTGACAATGGTCAGCTTTCAGTTCACAGCCAGGGCTGAGCCACGGCATTCTGTGTCTATTTGCCTACTCTGGACACTTTATGTTTAATGGAAACATACAATATGTTCTCTTAGCATGGTGTTCTCAAGGTCCATCCATGTTGTAGCATGTACCAGTACATTCCTTTCAAGAGCCCAAGACTCTTCCACTGTGGTGGACAGACCCCGTTTGTTTGCCCAGGCATCAGTCAGTGGGCCAACGTCTGAGTTGCTTCCACTTTTTAGGTGTTAGGATTAATGCTGCTACGAACACTCGTGTACAGATTTTGTGTGAACCTATTTCCCTTTCATATTATATATAGGAATAGAAATCCTGGGTCACATGGAAGACATCTTGGTGTGGCACCATAGGATCAGCACTCGACCTCAAGGTCAGTGGTTCAAATTCAACAGCTGCTCCTCGGAAACCCTATACAAGGTCACTCTGAGTCAGAATCAACTGGATGACATTTAATAAACAAACAAACAATGGTAGGAGTTCTGGCGTGGTGCTGTAGGATAAGCCCCAGTCCCTCTTCAGAAGCCCTATACAGGGTCACTATGAGTCGGGCCTGACTTGACGATACTTAGCAACAATAAACAGACGATAGTTTATGGTTAACATGCTGAGGACCCACCAACAGTTTTCTCTCGCAGCTGCAGTGTTTTACCTCCCACCAGCAGGGGAGGACAGCTCCAAGGGCTTCACATCCACAACAAGGCTTGCTGTTGTCTTTTTGATTATGGTCAGGTACTGGGGTCAGCGGTTCAATCCCACCAGCTGCTCCACAGTACAAAGATGAGACTGTCTGATCCCATAAAAATGTAGTCTCGGAAATCCTGTATAAGGGTCACTATGAATCGGAACCAACATGACAGCAGTGGATTTGAGGCATTTGGGGTTTTTTGTGAGTGAGTGGGCGGTAAGGAGCTCTGGTGGCAACGTGGTTAAATGCGCGGCTGCTAACCCAAAGGTCCCTCTGGGGCCGTCCTACTATCTTACAGGGTCATGATGAGTAGAAGTCCCTGCAGTGGGTGATTCTGGTCAGTGGGCGTGAAGTGCTCTCTCCCTGTGGTCTCTCGACTTGCATTTCTCAAGGGGCTGCTGCTGCTGAGCATCTATTCCTACGAGAATGTCCCATGGTGCACCTCTTCCTCTCTGCTCACCGCCATTATCCTGCTGTCAGGACTGACTTCAGCCACACACCAGTGCTCCTCCCTCCTCCTCACCCTTCTGGTCCATTCTACAGGCCAGTGTGGTATTATTTTCCGTAAGGCTACTTTGCACACACACACATACACACACACACACACACACACACACATTCTTAAAGAGCATTGGCATCTGGAAAGTTAACTTCAGTCTGAGTGGATGAATAGTTTTCCCACTGGAGACGCATTACTGTAATTCCATTAAACTTACGTGAATTCTTCCTTAGGTGCTGCCCGGGCCGTAAGGTCTTCCTGTTCCTTCATCTTATCAACAGCCTGGGCTTGTTTTTCAATCTCACTAAAGCTTTTGTTTGCCAGTTTCTGGGCTCCCAAGCTTCCTTTTTTGGCCCCAAGCTAGGAGATAGAGAAGACTGCACTCAGTCCAAGCTGTATGAAAGCGTTTGTAACACGGCTCCCACTCACAGAGGCTGATGGCAGGCACTGCACACACGTGTCCTTTAGGTCCCCACAGCTCTGTGAAGCTGGTACTACTGTCATCCCCAGGTCACAGATGAGGACACAGGAGCTCATGCACGTTAAGTGACTTGGCCAAGACCACACAGCCAGTCAGTGGCAAAGCCAGGGTTCAAACCTGGTGCCAGCCTCCAGAGCCATGTACCTGAACGCATAACTGTTCTAGAAAGCTGACAGACTACCCGTTTAGCCTCACAAAATGGCACTGCCACAGAAACATACGCACAACGGAATCTCCCAGGAAGTCTTTGTTCATTTTGTTTTTTCCAGTGTTTTGTCAGACTGGAGAAAAGTTACACACACGTGGTCTAGAAAATGTTTACTAAGCAGGACCTTCATCTCAGTGAAAAAACTGGCAGCTTTCCATCAAAGCCACGTTGATTATAACAGAGCTCAAGAGAATAAATACATCAATACATAAGAATAAATGAATGAAGTGACCAAGGAGGCTTTCTGGAGCACAACTGATTTTATATACAGAATACTCACTCCTTTCTTAGCTTGATTTGGTTTCTTTTTCATGATAGACGAAACCTCTGCCAAAAAAGAAAAATTACAAAGTCATCCCAGTAGGAATCATAGTTCCTCGATTTTTAGTAGTCTTTAAAAGCAATCTAAGATACTATTTGCGATATTATTTCAGAGACTGTAACATTTTCCACTCTTGGTGGGCATCTAGAAGACTCAAATAAGAGGGGACTTCAAAAAGTTTGTGGAAAACTCCATTATCTTTTCATTCCATCTATCTATGGACTTTCTGGAGCCCCCTGTATAGGTGGGCCTTTTAGATGAACGGAACTACAAGATTAGAGGACTCAGATGCTCTGAGCTCTAACCCCATGCAGCATCCACACTCAGAGAGAACGTGGTGTTTGCACATCACAGTGAGGAGGAAAATATGGCCCAAGAGAGCTAGGGGTGAGTCTGTGCTGATACACTGCTGCTTTCTTCTGGGGCATCTCTTGTGTGTACTGAACAAACTCGCCAGTTAACATGATTCTCTAATATACAATTGTCCAGGCAGTATTTGCACAACTAAAGCAATGAGTCAAGAGCATTTCCACCCAATAAGAACTATAAAGCATTCTATTATTGTATCCTGGAGTCCTGCTGGGGTGCTGTGGGTTAACGCGTCAGACTGCAAAGCTGTTTGAACTGCAAGGTCGTGGTTCAAGCTTACCAGCTGCTCCTTGGAAACCCTATACAGGGTTGCTATGGGCAGAAACCGACTCGACAGCACTTAACAACAACAACAACATATATTGTTATTGTTTTTAAGTGCTGTCAAGTTGGTTCTGACCCACAGCGACCCCAAATAGAGTTTTGGAGGAGTGGGTGGTGAGCTTGAACTGCCAACATTGAGGATGAAACTGACTTTGCAGTCCAGTGCTTTAACCTGCATCACCACACCAAATAGCACTGAAATATGTAATTCTTTTAGAGAAATTTTCCTTAAAAATGATCTTTTGGGTAAATCTGTATCATAGGTAATATGTTCTAGTTTTACAATTATGTTTAAGAGACCAGCAAGAATAAAATCTCGTTTTTTTCTTTTTTTTTTTACAGGAGGAGACTAAGTCTTATGGGGAAGAGACACTATAAAGTCACAACCAATAAAAGAGTAACTGAAAGCTTTCGCTCTAATGAAAGTATCACTTTGTTACACGTGAAGTGTGGAAACAACATCTGCATCAATTGTCTACCACTTTTAGATTTGTATTGTAGTGGTCACAAACCCTGCTCCCATCTTCCTGCAAACTGAATACATGATGAATATATCCAGAACACTCCTAATCAGTTCTTTTTCATCAAGGCAGTTGCTTTCCAATTAATGCACTATAACAAGTGCCAATTTCAAATTATAATTCCCTGAGAGTGAAAAATGAAAGAGTAGGTTCCCTTCTCATCAAATCAGAGAGAGAAGAAAATGGCAAGTGTTTGTGAGCAAATGGGAATGGTGAAGGTACTCTGAGCAGCGTAAACCAGCCGGCGTAAAGCAGCCGGCGTAAAGCAGCAGACCAGACGCAGCGATAGCAACCTTAGGAAGGTGGGAAGGCCGATGCATTTTCCATTCAAGTTGGCTAGTGCTGCTCGCTTTCTGTGTAGTCCTATGGAGAGACTTAGTCACAATGCTGTACCATGCTGTAAGTTACAAGACACAGAGGCAGAAGGCGCAGACGCGGCTCATTCTTTACTTAATGAGCCCACTCTGCACCAGATCACCCGTGTTACCTAAAGCAGCCTTGGTAGGTGCGTTGAGGCCTTCCACGCTGGGTCCTTGGTCTGCTCCCCCTGCAAAGGAAACACATGGACGTCAGTGCCAGGCCCAGACTCACCAACTTGCCTTTGAAGATGTGATGCTCAGGACAAACGCTTTGTTCAGCTCTGCCAATGGCCATTTAGCTCCATTAGCTCCATTAGCGGGAGAAAGACAAGGTTTGCTGCTCCCGTAAACAGTTGCAGCCTCGGAAACCCCATACAGGGTCGCTATGATTTGGAACCAACTCGATGGCACATCACGAGCACCATTATATATTCTATCATTGGTCGAGGTCGATTTTAAAGTTCATTGACGTCATTGACAATGACCAGAAGAACTAGACAGTGCCTAGCAACCACTACCACCTGCCCTGAGAGGGATCACATTAGAAGGTCCCAGATAGAGTGGAAGAAAATGTGCAACAGCACTCAGAATTCTTAGGGAAAAAAAGAGCAGGTTTACTGGTCAGAAAGAACATGAGATTAGGGCCCTTGACCACCCTTCACGTCTGAAAAGGAACTCACAACACTCGTGGGCCACTTTCAGCCAAGCAGTAGATAGGTGTATGGGGGGGGACACCACCAGTGAGGTCTGCTCCCCATGGAATGCTCAGACATTCAAGATCAAAAGGGCCACATTTACCTGTGGACAAAGATGAGAGGGGCTGGGAAGGAGGGGGAATGGAAAGAGGAATCACAGGGAGGAAGTGGGGTAACTGTTGTTGCAGGGAGAGGCTGGCACCCACTAAGATGAAGCAAAGTGTACCATTTGTTGGATGTAAAACGAATGATCTTGTCTGTGAGCCTTCACTCAATTCACAATAAGTTTAAAAAAAAAAAAGACAATGGAAACTCAACAGACCAGCTAGGAACCTCAGGGGGCAGCGCATGCGTGTGGAACCTTGGGGTGTGTGTGTGTGTGTGTGTATATATATAAAACCTCAGGGGGCAGCGAGTGCATGCAGATGTGGGGTTAAGAGCTCAGAAACCGGGTGGGTAACGGTGCCCAACTCGAAAGCTGTCATCAGAGTCACAAACTGCACATGTGGAAACTGCCGAGTTGGTGTGTGTTTTGCTGTATATATTGTCATCAATGACAAAATAAATTTTAAACATTAAAAAGCCTGCATGTGGAAATATACCAAGTAGGGAGAGGGGAATGGAAGAATAAAGCAGATGGGAGAACAATTAGACAGGTCTCAATGGGCTAAGTGAGACAGAGGTAAATAATGATATATGTACA
>NW_006408615.1:9042657-9047020 GCF_000296735.1 Chrysochloris asiatica | reverse complement strand
AAAAAAAAAAGCCTGCATGTAGAAACTACATATCAAGGATAGACACTTAAAATCTTCAGTTGCAGGAAATCTGCCGTTTTCTAGTTTACCTACAAGGCAATCCTGCTTAGGAATGCTATTGTTGTTGTTAAGTGCCATCCAGTCAATTCTGACCCATAGTGACCCTGTATAGGATTTCTGAGGAGCAGCTGGTGAGCTTAAACCTTCGACCTTGCAGTTCAAACAACTTTGCAGTCAGATGCATTAGCCCACAGCAGGACTCTGGAATGCTATTAGCCTTCATTAAAAACAAACAAAAAATCTGCTGTTTCTATTGCTACTTTAATAAAGTTCTGGTGTGGTGCTGTGGGTTAGTCTGCCAGACCCATAGGAACTGCAAGGTTGGCGGTTCAAGCATTAACTTTGGTAAGGCATAATTTATGAGTTTGATGAGTTCTGAAAAATGCACACATGCACACATCTGTGTAACCAATCCAGATATAAAGGTTTCCATCACCCCCAAAAAGTTCCCTCACACCCTGTACACCCCAAACACTGGCCCCAAGGAACCAGAGGTCTGCTTTCTGTTCCTAGAGTTGAGTCTGACTGCTACCGTTCACGTAAACAATGCACACAACGGGTATTCTCTCCATCTGACTTGTTTTACCCAGCATAGGGTTTCTGAGTTTCATTCAACAAAAGGAATTCAAGGAACCCTGGTAGCACAGTGGATTATGAGCTGGGTTGCAAACCACAAGGTTAGTAGTTCTAATCTACCAGTCATTTCAGGGGAGAAAGATGAAGCTTTCTGCTCCCGTAAAGATGTATAGCATCAGAAACCCTATGCAGGGTCACTATGAGTTGGAACAGACTCGATGGCACGTAACCACCACCACCGTAAATGCTTAGCCTGATAAGAAGTTGTCACACTGTTTCCCAGAGTGGCTGCACTGTGTTGCCATCCCACCAGCAATGAGAGCTCCAGTTGGCCCACACCCTCACCAGCACTTGGTACTGTCTGTCTTTTTAAACACGGCGATTCTAAGGTCCTTTGGTGGTGCAAATGGTTTAGCGCTCCTGGTGTGGTGCTGTAGGATCAGCACTGGACTGTGAACCCTAAGGTCAACAGTTCAAACCCACCAGCCACTCCTCGGAAATCCAATACCGGGTTGCTATGAGTCGGAACCGACTTGACGGCACTTAACAACAATCAGCAGTGGTGAGGTTGGCCCAGGATCGGACATTGTTTCGTTCTGCTGTGCATGGGGTCGCTATGAGTCAGTGCTGACTCGATGGCACCTGACAACAACAACAACTCTGCACATAAGGGATCGTCAGTGGCAACCCACAACACTGACGTGGCTCGGGTATCTCACAGCGGCTTTGCTGGGTGACACCCTATGAGTATCTGATTCTCTGTTGTTATTTTACGAGCTGTCCAGTCAGTTCTGACTCGTAGTGCTCCGTACTGAGTGTCCAAGGAACGGCTGGTGGGTTTGAACTAGTGACCCTCCAGTTAGCAGTTCAGTGCTTACCCTATAGCGCCACACTAGGACTCCACATGTACTGGCTGTCTGTAAATCTTCAGCTAAAAGGCATCTGTTCAAATCCGACCCATTTTTAACTGAGCTGTGGGTCTTCTTATTGGTCAGCTATCAGAGAATTTTTAAATATTTTCTGGATTCCAGTTCTCATAGGAATGCTGCAAGTCTTTTAATTTTCATGATTCTAAGGTCCCTGCAATATGAAGCTGACACAACCTTGTTTGTTTGAGGTCTTGAAATACCGATGAAGACCAAAGACCACAGCTTTCAATATGGGTTGCACTGCAATGCAATGAAAACAGAAACCCTCACAATTGAACCAAGTCAACAACATCATGATAAACGGAGAAAAGCTGTTAAAGACTTCGCTTTGTTTGGATCCACCATCAATGCTCATGGAAGCAACTGTCAAGAAATCAAATGACATGTGGCAATGGGCACATCTGCTGCACAAGACCTCTTTTAAGTGTTAAAGAGCAAAGATGTCACTTTGAGGATTAAGGTGCAGCTGACCCAAACCATGGTCTTTTCTGTAACTTACATGTAATTTATATAAAAGTTGGACAATTACAGACGAATCAAAGCATTTGAATTATGGTGCTGGAGAAGAAGACTGAAGTACCGTGGACTGCCAGGAGAACCAACTGTCTTGGAAGAAGCACAATCAGAAAGCTCCTTAGAAGCCAGGATGGCCAGATCCTCTCTCTCATACTTCGGACATATTATCAGAAGGGACCAGTCCCTGGAGAAGGACATCATGCTTGGTAAAGCGGAGGGTTAACAAAAAAGAGGAAGACCCTCAATGAGATGGATTGGCACAGTGGCAGCAACAATGAGCTCAAACATAGCAACAAGCGTGAGGATGGCGCGGGACTGGGCCCTGTTTTGTTCTGTTGTGCAGGGTTGCTGTGAGTTGGAACTGACTTGACGGCATCAAACTACAACCACCACCACCACCAAGGTCGCTGTTTGGTGCTCAGTGGCTTCCCTGCTATGGGCCCTGGAGAGGTAACAGTGAATGGGAGGCTGCACACAGCATCCCAGGCCCCAGATTCTATTGCTGACAACGCTTCTTCCTCTTTTCCATTTTGCAGTCCTTAACTGTACTCAAGACTGTCCCTTGTCACCCAGAGAGAACAAATGAACTCAGGGCAGCGTCTTGAAATAACAGGTGTGTCTAATTAGCAACCGAGTAAGGAGAAACAAGAAAAGGGTTTTTTGCACACGCAAAAGAATTGTAAACATTAAAACCCTTTAGAAGAAAATTTGTAGTTTACAGTGTAGAACGAAGAATATGTGAGAGAGGCAAAGCTTATTCTGAATTCCATCCTCTTAGGTTTCTGCTAAGAAAACAAACTAAGACATGTGGACTTGAGGTTAAATATATCTCCTGTGACATGCTCCCTTCAATCTTAAAAGCCTTTTCTACACTAAATTGTCATGGCAATAATCGTCAAATCACCCTCTGTACTTTCATAGGAAACGTAACCTACCATTAATGCAGTATGTAGTGTGGTTCTAAGAAATCTAAAAGGCAAACTCCAGCTAGAGGCTGGGATAAGCCTTCTTTGCAGGCATTTAAGGTCATGTACGTAGAAAAGGGAGTCCTGGTGTGGCACTGTGGGCTAATGCGTCAGACTGCAAAGTCATTTGATTTGCAAGGTTGGTGGTTCAAGCTCACCAGCTACTCCTTGGTGGTCCTAAACAGGGTCGCTATGGGTTGGAATCAACTTGATAGCACTTAACAACAACATGTAGAAAAAACTAGGTTCATTCTTGGACTCCTGGTGTGGCACTGTAGGACAAGCACTGGGCTTTGAACCACAAGGCTGACGGTTCAATACCTCTAGCTGCTCCTCAGAAACCCTACACAGGGGCAGTTTAACAACAACAACAATGTAGAAAATTAACACGTTGTGAATCACACAGGCATGTGTAGAGTTCTTTGTATATTAAGGAAGCAAGCCTTCTGTCTGGGTGTGAACTGCAAATATATCTCCCAGTTTACCTCTTGTCTTATCTTTAAAGTAACTTTTTAGAACAGAAATGCTAAATTTGTACTGCGTCAGGTTTATCTATCATTTCCTCTTCTGAGGCTTGAGGATGCATAGAAGAGCCTTCCTTATCCCAGGGGTAGAGACACATTCACCCCTGTGTTCTTCTGGGACCACCACATCTTTACGTTTGATAATTAAATATCGGCTCCATCTGCATTTGGTTTGGTGTAAATGGCAAGGAAAGAATTCTGCGTTGTTCTCTTAGTTTCTCCAGAATGCCACACAAGTTGTCCCAACCGCATTTACAGACTCATCCACCGCTTCCCACAATGTGAGGCGCCCCTCTCCTGACCGCTGACAAGTCTCCTCCCAAACCAGTAAAGTGAGATTCAGGCCTTCTAAAGTCGGCTTCCTGCTGGAAACCTTGGACAACCCCACCTTCATGTCGATCAGGGCAAAGGAAGCGACTGCTACAATTGACGACGTTCTCTACAATTGATGACATTCTCTACACCGCCACTCTCTCTCCTAGGGTTCTTTTCTTGCTAAGTGTCACTTCGTCTCCAACTTTCCCACAGTCTCTGCCAGAAAATGTTGTCACTATGCGGCAGCCTAAAGCTGGGCGGCCGGCCTTGTTCTCTGTTATACAAAGTGCCTTAAAGTTGCCACAGGTAACTCCACACCCTACCAGTTCACTGCATTGTGATCAAAAGTTACACTTTTGTAGCATTCTGGCTAAAAAAAAAAAAAAAAAAGGTGTTCAGTTTTAAAATAGAAAGCATTAACTTCTTGACCTGTATTATTCATGTCATATAAATGGTTTCTAAAACTTAACCAATGAAA
>NW_006408615.1:9028934-9041705 GCF_000296735.1 Chrysochloris asiatica | reverse complement strand
ATTAAAACCTTGGTTCGAAAAAAATGAAGAACTAAACCAACAGATGTTGTTGTTTAGCGCTGTCAAATTGGTTCTGACTCATAGCAACACTGTACTGGGTTTTTAAGAAGCAGCTGGTGAGTTTGAACTGCCGACCTTGTGCTTCAAACTAACCTGGCTGTTCAGTGCTTTATTCTACAGTGCCACACCAGGACTCCGTAGAAATATAGTTACAATAAATATGAACAGAATCTTACAGTAAATCAAGTCACCAAATGTTAATCACTGGATATCAACTATCTACATATAATTCAGCTTTTCATTGAAATCTTGTTTTCTGATTTTATAAAGGTCACATATATTCATTCTTAAAATGCAATCATGATACAAATGGCATCAAGCAGAAAGTGAGCAGTTTTTGCATTTCACCCTACAGTAAGCAAGCTCCTTCCAGAATGTTTTCTCTGGGTGCAGTGTTTGCATCTGTGTTTTAGGCAGCCAATCACAGCCCACGCTCAGCACTCTTTTCCCCTCATGGCACCATCTCGTGTGGACATCCTACTCCCTCCGTCAACACACAGATCTCTGGAGGTGGACAGCAGGCCACCGGAGCACAGAACCAGGTGACATGGAGTTCTAAGGACTCTACCTGCAGTATTTTCTGGCATGTTCTCCACAGCCCTGGGTGTCTGGAAGGACGGTTCTGACTGTGTGGATGATGCCCAGGCTGCATCACCTACCTGAAGCAAAGACAGAGAAAGAGAGCAATCGTTAGCAGCAAATTACACAAGCCTAGTCTTAAATCTCTGCATCAATGCGCAAATGTCTTCTTTTTGCCTCTTTTCTTGACAACATTTTTCTTGTGGAGTCATTTTAGATGTACAGAAGTTCAAAAGGTCACCCAGGGCGCTGCTGGCCATCCTCCCTCAGCCAGCTTCCCTAGCACACTGGTCAACGCGTACTGACTCAACTCCAGACTGCATGCCCACTCCCCGGCCTCCATCCATGACCTTTCTCTGGGCTGATGCTGAGGCAGGATGCCTGCTCGCCCAGGCCCTTGATAGCCACACAAGTGAGCAGTCATCAGGGCCTCAGGGCTTCAATGGAGAGAGGCAGGCCAAGTAGGGAGAGCAGTGGGCTCCAATGGCTTGAGGCTGGTGTTAAGTGCCATGGAGTTGGTTCCAACCCATAGCAACACTGTAGAGGGTTTCCAGGAAACAACTGGTGAGCTTGAATCGCCAACCTTGCAGTTCAAACCGACTTTGCAGTCCAGTGCATTAATCCACAGCACCACACCAGCAAGTTGAGGCATGTTTAAAGTTGAGATTGTTGGTGAGTGCTGTAAAGTCGGTTCCGACCCACAGCAACCCTGTAGAGGGTTTTCACTGAACTCATTCATGGAATATGATTTAAGTTGTTTAAAATGATAACAAAGAAAATTCTAAACGTTCTCTTTTATCAAGAGTTCTTGTGGGATTTGATTTGTACTGAGTTTGTTGTTTTCTTAGAATAAATAAATCAGCAAAACTGAAATACTTGAGTGTTAATCCCAGTGGAGCAAATGGTGAACACTGTCGGCTGCTAATCCAAAGTTTGGTGGTCCATGTCCACCCAGAGCTTCCTTCGTAGAAAGACCTGGTGATCAACTTCTGAAAAACCAGCCACTGAGAACCCTACGGAGCCCTGTTCTACCACACATAGGGCAACATATAGGACCACCATGAGTAAGAATCAACACATCAGCGACTGGCTCACCTTCCTCATGACTCTAGTGTCCTCTGTGAACGGGAAGGGTGGGGACTGGAGCCTGCTCAGTGCCCCGCAATCTGGTAACAGTTAATACAACCCAGGGAGCAGTTTGACTGTCACGTGACCTAGAGATGAGTCGGAGGCAACTCACTGACCCCCAACACCACCAAGTTTCTTCTAGGAAGACCAGGTATGTTGGTGGCAACATTCATGTTCAGCCTTTACAATATTGGTGGCATAAATTAGCATTTTTTTAATGTGTCTCATACTTTTTAAATTTTTCTGCTCCTTTCCTTTTGGGTAACTACTTCTGGTATAGGTTGCTACACTAATGATAACATGTACATGCAAATTATCATAGCAAAAATAAAAAAGGTTTAGCAGTTTATATAAATTTCAACTTGAAAACTGTTCAAAGAATAGTCTGAGCAGTAGTTAAGCAAACAAAGGGCCCGGGAGGCGGAGCTGGGAGGAGCCTGGCAGCCAATAGAACAGCTGAGGCTTTAGGGGTAGGCAATAAATATTTTAGGCTTTGTAAACCTTGTATTCTGTCTCAGGGACTCAACTCTGCCAGTATAATGCAAAATCAGCTACGACAATATGAAAATAAATGTGTGGCTGTGTTCTAATCCAACATTTACATAAACAGGTGGCAGTCAGACTGTGGAGCTACGTGGGCATGGCGCTTGGTCAGCATTTCCTCACTCACAAAGACCTTAGAAGTGGTGCGTCCATTCCCGGTCTAAGTAACATGAGCCAAACCCACGGAGAGACTGCAGATTGTAGTCAGTGCTGACATCAGCTCATGAGGGTAAAGCTATTGCTACCAGCAGCCCAGCTAACACTGTGTTGGACTCCCTGGGTGCTAACCACAGGAAGGAGCCTAGAGTCCACCCAGAGACACTTTGGAAGGAAGGCCTAACTAACGCTTAACTCCCCAAAAACCAGCCACTGAAAGCCCTGCGGAGGAGCACAGTTCTTCTCTGACATACGTGAGGTGGTGTGCTAGACAATACACACATCTACCTTTAAGTCTCACAATTGCCTTGAGATATGGCCCGTGTACACGGCTACGTGGGGCACTGAAATTCACACCCTATGAAAATCCGGATTTAAAAACACTCTGTTTGCTTTGCTCAGTGCCACATCCCTGAGCTGAACTGTGTGTGGCAGACTGCTATAAATCACTGAGATGGGCTCGTGGCTTCCAGATAAAGACTCCATTTCCCAGTGTTCCTTAGTCATACGACTAAAATCTGGCCAGCAGGACACCAACAGCAGTGTGTAATTGCTAGAGATGGGAATTCACGTCCTTGAATGTTTACCCTCTTCCCATTCGCTGGGGAAGGCGACCAACAGGAGCAGCCCCCTGGGCTGGAAGATGGAAGCCCAGTGTGAACAACAGGAAACTCCCTCAGCTGGCCTACCACAGCCGCTGATGAGACATGAATTTCCATCTTGTTCAAGTAGCTTTGTTTGGGGGTGGTTTGTTACTGTAGCTTAACCTGTATTCTGGCTGATCCATTTCAGACACATCCCCTCCTTAAGTGTCAAAGTGCCCTTTACGATGACGTCAAGTACAATACATACCTCAGCAGGTACATGAGAGGCAAAAAAATCTTCCTCTTTTGGTGGAGGGGACAAGGATGGGACCACACAGCTATCAAGCCACAGCTAGAACAAAACAGGACCAAGGCTTAGCATGACATTTGGCTACCAAGGGCTTTCCCTCATGCCCCTCACTGTCCTGCTGGGGACCTGTCTACTAAGAACTGGCATTTCCCAGTATTCTAGAATCAGGAACATGCCTGCAGAGGGCCTCTAAGCACACTTAATTCATGTATCCACCCAGTAAACTCGTGCCTCCAGCCTTGAAGTCCAGTTTCCCAGATTCACAAACTGTTTCTGAAAAGGAAAGGCCAAGGGCTTCCTGTCTCAGCTGAGGTTCCTAACTAAAGGACTTGGGATAAAAACTACCATGTCTACTGAAATGAATCAACATGCAGTCTAAATGAGACCATCCAACGGGCCTGGGACTCACATCGGTGCCGTGGTTCCGAGTAGCTTGGGAGGCAAGGGATTTGATTTTCTCCCGGTACAGCTGGGCGGTGCGGCTGTTGTACTTGGCGTTGGAGTCATTGGTGGTGCACCCGTGTTGGTGGAAAAAGGAAGACTGCAGAAGGACAGCACACCCATTAACAGAAATCGCCCCTTCAATCTGAGACGGTGACAGAACACGTTACATCATGTCTACAGGGATATTTGTAAATGCTAGTGAAACCCAAATCATTGAAACACCATAAAAAGCAGTGAGATCAATGTCTCCCTGTAGAAAGGCAATTCTCTGCAAAATTCTCTGAGACCTGCACTGTAAAATCAAACAACTGGTCCTTTGTCTCCCCACAAACCCTCCTCTGTCATTCTGGAAGTTATTTGGAGACAGACCATCTACTTAGGACTACTTGGAATTCATGAGAACTCAGTTTCCATTTGGATTCCACGAAATCAGAATTCTAGACAAACTGGTTAGGAACCACCCTAACATTTTCCTTGTTCCTCTTTAACAGAGAGGAGCCCTGGTGGCACAGTGGGTAGAGTGCTGGTCTGCTAACCACACAGTGGGCAGTTCAAACCCACCAGCTGTTCCATGGGAGAAAGAAGAGGCTGGCTACAGACCACCACGGAGGGACGATAATACAAAAAGCGTTTGAAACACTGAGCAGAATGGCCTTCCAGCAGCTCATCGGGAGCCAAGTACAGACACAGATTTCAGAATTCACAGCTTACCCAGAGCAGATCATCGGCAAACCCAGCCAGGCAAGTGATGCTAAGTGGACTGGCTCAGGTGGTGTGTTCAAGGGTCCCATCTCATTAAGCCCTCACTGTGATGTCCTCAGTCACTGTGACTGTCTCCACATTGCAGATGGGAACACAGAAACACAGGCAGGTTCAACAACCTGCCCCAGGTCACAGCACTAGGTAGGGGCAGAGCTGGGATTCACAGGCAGGCAGTGGCTCCAAGCCGTGGGAGCTGGTGGCCACTGCTCTGCCCATGCCTGCTCTCGGGAGCTGGGTGGGGTCTGCAAGTCTGGGAGGACTAGTGGCAAGGACAGAGTTTAGGAACATGTCTGTCCCCATGATAGTGATGATGAGACAAAGTCCCTAACAAGATGCCTGAACCATCTAAGACATGTTTTAACGGAGGTGAATATGGTTTCTTAGGAGGAAAAAAATCTTAGATATTAAAATGGTCTGTGGCCTTCTGGAACAAAACCTTATTCCTTGGAATTTAACTTCTCTTCTGGTGAGGGAGGAACTTGCATTAAATGTAAAAGAATTTAATTGATTCATTTTAATTTACTTTTGTTTCCTGTCTGGGGACAAAAATGAAAAAGGGTTGAGAAACAGTGATCTAAGGGAATATGGTGTTTTAGAAACTAGACTAAAACACTGGACCACAAGGTCGGTTTGAATCTCAAGGTTGGCGGTTCAAACTCCCCAGCTGCTCCTCGGAAACCCTGTTCAGGGTGGTTATGAATTGGAACGGACTCCACGGCACTTCACAACAACACATACCATTTTACCTGAGACGTTTGAGAGATGCTAGCCTGGTGATTTTTATGTGAAATGTAGACAAAGTTGACTTCTTACTCTTTGACTATTCAATGACATGTTTCAGGGGCCCATTAGTTACTCGGCACACCCTTCTAACAACACAGGTGTGAGTTCTTTGGGAGGTTCTGCTGGCCAGATTGGTAAGACTTGGTTTTTGAAGGGCTTCAAAGAATCATCTGTATTTAATTTCTACACGGAACTTAAAATGGTTGAAGAGTCTTCATTAGGTTTGTAACTGGGGCTAAGTGAATCTGGGCCCTTAAAGTTATAAATTAGCAAACATTTAAAAACTTAATTTTAATGCAGAAATGACTACATTTTTACAAATTACAAGATTTGTATATATTATTTGAAGCAGTTTTTTTTTTTTTTCATTTGCAGATTTAATCAATTAAAAATCTGTTCAAACAGAAGCAGCTATAAGCATTCTCTCCTAAGTATAAAATTCACCCACCAGCATTAACCAAGTTCGAAGTCCTGGTGTGGCGCTGTGGGTTAATGCGCTGGACTGCAAGGTTGGCGGTTCAAGCTCCCCAGCTGCTCCTTGGAAACCCTCTACAGGGTCTCTATGGGTCAGAACCAACTCGATGGTACTTAACAACAACAACAACATTGCCCTGGTGGTGCTGTAGAATAAGCACTGGACTGCTAACTACAAGGTCAGCAGTTCAAATCCATCAGTGACTCCAAAGGAGAAAGATGAGGCTTTCTGAGTCCTGGTGTGGCACTAAAGGATAAGCACTGGACTGCTACACCTTCAAGCCCACCAATCACCCCTTGGCCACAGAGCCGCTCTGATTGGAATCAACTCGATGGTACTTAACTACAACAGAAGATCTATAGCCTCGGTCCCTCTGCAGGGTTGCTGTCAATCAACAGTGGGGGTTTGAAAAGGCATTGTTTTCATTCCTGCTCCCTCTGTATCATCACAGCCTGGTTTAGGTCCTTCCTGACCTGCTCTGCCTGACAGAGTCCTGTGAGACTTGTATGTCACTGTACCCCACTGACTCCTGTTTACTGAGTGTGGAGCAAGCAGTAGAGTAAACCCATTGAGCTCTTCCAGTTAGACCGTCTTATACCCTCGGGGGCCCATGCCGATAGGACGCCTGGACTTGAAATTGCTGACATTTATAAACCAACCTGCTATGTGCAAACAATGAGCCTCTTGACCATGCACATTTAAAGACAGGGAGGAAATCACCAGGTCTGAGAGGGACTTACCGCGGTAGCATTGCCTCCAACCTGCATGCATCGCAGCTGAAACCAAGACCAGTTCGAATCCAGCTCTGTCGATCTAAATGGAAACCATTTTAAAAAAAATGTTTAATGTTTTCCTTCTCCAGCATCAAACCTCGGAACTTTTGAGAACTTTTGATCTTCAGGACCCTAGAGAGTTTGAAGTTTGTGTTACTAGGAGAGACGCTTCCAGAATGCTGACTCCATCTGGTGGAAGTAGTTCCTGGCTCCCCCTCTTCCCTAGACCTCACACCTCAAGGACCGGACCTAATCTCCCTGCCTGATTACAGGCAGGCCAGGCCAGCCCACACCAGGCTAAGGCAGCCACGCCGGGCTTGGCCATTAGTACTCCTGCTGGTCCAACTCCAGTTAGCCATCTTCCAAGGTACGAGGTCATGACCCATAGCCTGGTGGGAATATGGGAAAGGCTTTGCCCCTGGTAACATGTCTCCCCTCAAGATAGATGTCCCCTTAGGAGTTTTTCCGGTCAACTAGCCTGGAAGACGCCCATACTCTTATCAGTAGTTGGGTGGGCCCTACCCCAACATCATCCTCCACAAGGAGGAGAGAAACTCAAGACTTTATGTTCCCAAAGTGCCAGCTGTAGCTGCTGCCTGCCCTGTCACACCTTCTGTCCTCCTAAGATCAAACCAGAGGAGGTAAAGGGGATACGTGTAGATCCAACAGTAACAATGTACCACGTGATCACTGAAATGATGCAAGATGTGACCAGGAGCCATTGATAGAAGTCTTTACACTGAGAGCCCATGAACATGAACAAATGCAAGGCTGACCTGCTACTCAACACAGATCGTCTCAGACTCAGGGATAAGAAAATACGCATTTAAAATGGGTCTTTCCTGATGCGCAGGGTAGAAAGAAAGGGACCAAGGCGTCCAGTCCACTCAGACTCCCTTGACACTGCCCACACACTTATAAGCGCCTATGACTGCTGGCATTGCTCAGCCTTTAGGGGATAGCTTTGACCACTTAACTCCTCTCTCTAGTCCCTCCTCTCCCCAATATCTTCATCTCATGGTTGGTAAAATCCATGCATACAAAGGGCCAAGTGCAGTAACACTAATATAGAATGACAAACCCATTTCATAGGGACAAATAAAACTTTTTTAAAAAACACTATTTTTACTTTTTACATATGCAAAACCTCCTTTAGAACTAAAAATTTCTGACTACTGTGCAAAATGATGAAACTACCCTTCATCAACAAATATTCCAGTTCTCTGAATCGTTTTTTCTGAAAGATCTTGAACAGGTCCAACTTTCCATGAACCCGCAGGCTGAGTTTGTGTCCGCTCCCACTGCCTCTGTAATGGGGTAGAGGTTACCACCAGCCTAGGGAGAGAGACTTGAGAGAGTGCAAATCTCAACTCTGCCACTTATTGCTGTGTGACCTTGGGGAGGTTACGTAACCTCTCTGTGCCTTACTCTCCTCATCTGCAAATTAGGGGTAACAACAGTATAAGTGATTTTGTTTCTTGCAGATATTAATTAAGCTAATATCTGAAAGCATTTAGAACAGCCTCGGGCTCGTGCTGAGCTACAAACTGTCATCAGCATGCATCACCATGGCAACATAGTAATTACTCACCTCCCCCGTAACCACCACTAAGTGGTAAGGCTGGAAGGCAAAGGATGTCTGGCATATGACAGGGACTCAAATACAAGTTGAATTCAAGTATGTTCTAGAATTGGGGCCATATGTGTTCAGAGTTGCCAATCTTCCTTAAGGAGCCCCTTTGATGCATGGCTACATGCGAGGCTGCTAACCGAAAGGTTAGTCTGCTCTGGAAAAGATGTATGAATAGCCTGGGAACCCTGTGGACAACCCTACTCTCCCTCTAGGGTCACTCTGACTTGGATTTGACTCAGCAGCAATGGATCATTGTTTTTTGAATCTGCCTCATAACTTTTGGTCCTAAACTATCTTTAAAAAATAACTCAGTAAAGGCAAACATTTCTCTCTATTTCTTAGAAGTGAACGCAAACTAAAAGTGCATGCTCTTGAGTTGGCCTGAGGGGGCTGCTGAGTGAGTGTCTGCACAAAAGTGTGATGTGCACACACTTGGAAGGTGACTGCCTCGTATGCGACGCAGCCCACCTGACAGGAACCCGATGGCTCGGCAGCCGTGCATAGAGACGAGGTGACCCGAGCAGGTAACGTCTCCTCTCCCTTGAGACTGTATTGAATTTTCCAGCCAGGAGATGATGAAAGAGCCCCATTTCTGTATAGCACCGTATCCAATCCTTCCTGAGCCCACCCATTCCCCTTTACGAAGCTCATGAAACACTACCAAGTGACCCTGAGAAGCAGCAGAGCAAGAAGAGGAAATCCCTGAGAAACAGGTACCACAGAGACTCCGGTGAGGAGCTCCCAGTGCTGGAGGTACCCACACCGAGGTCCACGCGGCAGGTGGCTCCCGAGCACGTGGTCACTTCCGGAGACGCCCAAGCCATCTTGCTCTTTTGGCAACACCAAAGGTGACGTTTTTTCCTTTGGAAATTCATCTATTTGAGACTCCACTTAAATAGCCAAGATCCGCGCTTCACTGAAATACGCATATCTTTCTTGCCAAAATATCTACAGTGTTAGTCCAAGGAAATAGTGTGTGCATAGACATGGGCATGGGCATGGGTGCAGGCGTGCGTGCGCAAGGGAAACAGGAGAGTCAACAAGGGTTCTATAGGACAGACTTTCACTTTCTATATTAGGTACTCTGGGACACCTTAGACTTTTCCCAATGAGCCGGAGTTTGTAATTTTTTAAAATCAACAAAATTGTTTAAAGAGCAGCCCCCACCCCAACAAAACACACAATCACACACCCCAAAAAACGCAACCTTTACTGGCACCCTTCTTATCCTTGACGGTCTCTTTGTCCAAATGCTAGACAGTTTCCTCGTGGTTGTGGTTGTGGTTGTGCAGTGATTTTAACTCCATTGTTGCAGGATCGTTCATGTGCACTGTGCTTCCTACTTGTCTACGGAGCCAGCTTTCAAATGGCCTGTGATTCAATGTGTGCCGGCACCAAGCGCACCTGACGTCCAGCCTCCTCAGGCTCTCGGCCATCCCTTCCCTCAGCTGGGAGACACGTCAGAAACCCAGGCCACCTCCTGCCATGGCTTAAAGGGGCAGTGTACCTTAGAGGTGAGGAGGAGAGGGCCCAGTTCATAATGGGAGGGGCTGGGCAGACAGGAAAAGGGACAGGACACCACGAGACACAGGAAGGGAACCTCGCCATGTACTGCCTCTCGAGTCCAACTTTCATCGGCTCTGGGCAGAGCAGGTTACTGTGTATTAACCTGTGTATTAGGTCTGGAATTTTGCTAAAAGTTTGTTTAGAATAAACTTGCCATGGCAACAAAATCCCTCAAGGTTAAGAAGGTGACAAGGGCAGGGCAGGATAGTGCAGAAAAAATATTCGGGGACCAGAGCCTAAGAAAGAAGGAAAGAAAAGATGAAAAGAAAGATGTATAGTCCGAAAGCAGGAAGAACACACAAAATTACTCCCTTTTCTAAATAACTATCCGTGGTGTTATTGGACGATAAATACTTAGCAGGCCATGATTTAACAAACTGATTGCTGAAAAAAGGAGAGTTCTAGGCCTCAGAAGCATTCTTTTTAGTAAAGTCAATATACATTTTTTAAGTATGGTGCTATTAAATCATTATGCAGTTCTTGTGCTTTCATACAAAACACTATATTATGGACTGGGGTCCGAAAAGCTGGTGAGTGGCCATCGAAGGTGCAACTCCTGCTCTCCCCTTGTCCAGAGTAGAGAAGAGTGAAGACTCGTGGAAACAGTTAGTCCAGTGGACGACTGGGCCACATGAACATCAGTCTCCACGATCCTGAGACTGGATGAACTAGATGGTGCCCAGCTCCACTACCGACTGCTCTGAAAGGGATCACGTTAGGAGGTTCTGGCTAGAGTGGGAGAAAATGGGGGAACACAACTCAAAATCATCAAAAAAGACCAGGCTTACTGGTCAGAGAGAGACTGGAGGAACCCTCACACTATGGGCCTTAGCCACCCTTGAGGTCTGCAAACAAACTCATCCTGGCTCAATTTTCAGCCAAATAATAGGCCCATAAGGGGACCCACCCGACTCGACGGCACTTAACAACAACAACAAAAGGGGACCCACAAGTCCTGGTGTGGTGCTGTAGCGCAACCATAAGGTCAGTGGTTTAAAACCCACCAGCTACTCCTCAGAACCCCCATATGGGGTCTCTATGAGTCAGAACTGACTCAACGGCACTTAACAACAATCACACTGCGGAGATATGTACACCTTAGCTCCATAGCCCATTTAAGATTAAAAGAGCAATGTTTACCCAAGGACAACGTTTAGAAACCACCGGAAGGGAGTGGGAGGAGCAGGTTACACTGTGAGGACCACAATCAATGACACGAAACAGAATGGGTCTGAACTGCTGGAGGGAAAACTCATCTCACCCAACTCACAACATAAAGGTTGGGTTTTTTAAAAGACCGCATTACAAATATAATAGATTATGTCCTATGGAAGCAAATGTTTTCTTACAGTCATCGTGTCATACCAATACTCCTTACATCACACTAGAAAACAGAATTGTTCGTCACAATTCCTAGCTGGTCCCTGGAAAAAGACACGGGAGGGACACGGGTGAGCTGCTTGGAGGTGGCTGCAGGACAGGCTGGGAGCCACGGCTGTGCGGCTGGACTGGAAGCTGAAACCCAGGCAGCTTGCTCCGTGCTTCCAAACCCCGAGTCTGGCAGCAACTTCTGTGATACGTCTCCTATTATCTCCATTTCTTTGACTTCACACAGAGACACTGCTCACCTCCCACTGGCCTGTGGGGACCTTTCTCTGCTAACTGGAAAGCACACTACGGACCACAGCCCTGGTGGGTCAGAACACAGTTTATTCTCCCAAATCATTATACAAAAAGAGAAGAAAGACCCTCATGTTATAAACATTTGAAACGGCCACTAAAACTCATACAAAACTCATCTGTGAAGTATCATTGGAAGTGAGCTTCGTGAGCACCGTGTAACAAGAGCTTTCTGTCATTTACATCAACTCTCCGCCCCAATGAGGTGCCCTGTTGGCACAGTGGGCTGCTTTGAACTGAAAGGCCAGTGGTTCAGACTCAACAGCCACTCCCATGAGAATGATGAGGAGGTCTGCTTCCATTAGGGTACCCCAGGAGCTGTTCGACTCCATCCTATTGGGGCACTATGAGTTGGAATGGACTTGGAGGCAGTGGGCTTGGTTTGGGGTTTGGCTGCACCTCGATGGTACCTAGGGCACACCCACATGTGAGTTCTAGCAAGACTCCTTGGCTCTTCTAGATCATTAGACGACACCCAAAGGCAAGGGACTGTCTCAACATGCTCCATTCTAACTTCATGTAAGATTTCCAACATGGCTGCCTGGGTCCTGGGCACAGATCTAGGTAAAGGGAGCCTTCTTCCCAGCTTGACTTCACTATGTCGATTCAATCTCACTCTACTTGATGCCAGAGCAAATACACAGAGAAAACAGGTGGGCGGGGGGGAGCCCATACAAGCCCACACAATCACTCCCACCCCTGCAATGAGACCCACTGTACTTACCGAATAAAACTCAAGTGAACACCAAGGGACCGATGGGACCCTGAGCAGTCGATGCAAAGAAACACCCCATAGGTTATGCTTGCCCAGCTGGGATTTTTGGCCCCACAATCAAAACATATCTGAAAGAAGAAAACAATTTGGTTATGAATGACAAGACCTAAGTCATCCTCTCTCTCTCTCTCTCTCTCTCTCTCTCTCTCTCTCTCTTTTTTTTTTTTTAATGTTTTATTGTGAATTATGTGACAGTTGACATGGGAGAACATTAGCTTTACATTCATCCTATCGTATATCGTTTCATTGCCATTTACAATCCTCTCCATGCATCATCAACCAACCAAAGGGTATACACTACAAGCCTGTCCCCCGGTCATCAGCACACAGCCCCTCTCCCTTTCTGGGTCTAGAGTCCACAGCTGCTCCATCTCTCCACGTCATCGTCTCTGCCTCCATCTCTGGCGTCACTGCTTCTCTGGGTAGGGTCCCACTCTCTGCTCTTCTCTCTTGATGGTCCCAGGGACCTCCGCTCCTAGACTGCAACGTTAATCACTCCCCTCCTTGCTACAGAATGTCT
>NW_006408615.1:9023960-9028829 GCF_000296735.1 Chrysochloris asiatica | reverse complement strand
AGACAGATTGGATACTACTCAGTGGAGATTCTACCTTCCTCCATGCCCTCTGGATCTAGGCTCCCTCTTGAAAGCTTGTAAGCCAGTCACTACTTGCCTTTGTAGCTTCCCCCCTCCCAATTTTTGGTAGCCAATGTCTAAGTTGCCCATCCCTGTCTACCCTGTGTAGCAAAGGGGTGGGAATAATCTTCGCTGTAAAGATTTGTTCCCTCTTTTAAGCTGCTGCATCCATAGGTATAGGTCAAGTTCATCAAATGTATCAGATTACTCTTTTTTTCCTCTTCTTTTTTCTTCTAGTTGAGCTCTGATCATCCAGTCACTGAAGCCAGGTTGAGTGGGTATTATCTGCAAGTGGGGGTAGTCATTCTTTTTCAGTTCTCATTATTGTTGTTGTTTTTAAGTACCGTTGAGTCAGTTCTGACTCATACCGACCCTATATAGGGTTTCCAAGGAGCAGCTAGTGGGTTTCAACTGCCAACATTGTAGATTGCAGTTCAGGGCTGATCCAACAGCATTACACCAGAAGTCTAGTTCTCATTAATGACGTTTTTATAAATTGGTATCTTTATAAATCCCATCTTTGTCTTTTGGGGTTAGAAATATTATGTAGAAACTTACAGATATATTTTAGTACATACATACATTCTTTAAAAAAGCAAATCATTGAAGAAAAAGAAAGCAAATGGTTCATCCTAACTCAAATGCATCTCCAATCAGGGTGGGGGTGGTTGTGTGCCGTGGAGTTGGTTCCGACTCACAGAGACTCTGTTTAGGATTTCCCAGAATGCAAATCTTTACAGGAGCAGAGAGCCTCATCTTTCTCCTGTGGAGTGGCTGGTGGGTTCTAACTGCAGACCCTGCAGTTAGCAGCCTGACTTGTAACCTAATCCACTTACAGAGCTCCTCAGTTAGGGACGAATGGTCATTACATTAGGCAAATGAGTCATCCTATAGATTCCAATCCACGACGTAGTTTGAAAGCTACTTAATCTTTACAGTGTAAAGGATGTTATTAAGTGCCGTTGAGCGACCCTGTATAGCGTTTCCGAGGAGCAGCTGGTGGGTTTGAACCACCAACTTTGTGGTCCAGTGCTTTGTCCCACAGCGCCACACCAAGACTCCTTGATCCCATAGAGACCGAGCTGAAAAGAGCACAGCACTCTGGGCAGACACTCCTTACTAGAGAAGCTAACCTACTATGCAGTTTGAAGACTCCTGGGGATACTTTTGGTTTAAAGCTGAGAGATTATCTCAGGGTAAATGTGTCAGAGAGGGGGTTCATGTAGCCTTCATGGCTCAAAAAACTGGCTTCCCTTCCCACCTCCCCCTTTTGATCAGGATTCTTATATGGAATCTTTGACTGAAATGTTCAGTCATGGTGACCAGGGACCATCCAGTTTCTTCTGGTCTCGTGACAAAGGAGGCAGCTAGCTGTTCTTGGAGCCCGTAGCCACAGTCCACCTCCTCCTCCTAATCCTGACTCTCCTCCTTCCTCCACTGCTCCAGGTGAACAGAGACCTGGCTACCTCATGTGCACTGATCGTCTGCTGGATGCTGGGCTCTGCGGCAGGTGCTGTGGTCTGAGAAGTGTGAGAGGTCATTCCCTCTCTTACTCAACGGCTACTTCTTGTCCATGTCCTAACTACCACGTACTGGACACACACAGAGATGCTTCAGAAAGAGTCTGTCCTCATGGAACCCAGAGTCTAGCAGGCCAGCAGGTGAGACAACTTGTTCTAAGCAAGGACGGAATACAAAAAGTTTTCTAGCCAGGGTCCAGCAAGCAGTCCAGTTCTGAAGAATAAAGGTTTGAAAAGGTAACAAAAGTGCCTGGGTGGGAAGCGGTCCTGTGGACAGATGTGGCCCAGTGAGGTTTGGTGTGCCCAGTTCAGAGCAGACCCGTTTGAGAGAGGGGTTTATGAACAGCAGCCTCCAGAGCCCCCAAGCCCACCAGCTAAGTAAGATGAGGAATTGCTGGGATGTGGCTACACACAGACAAGGACTTGTCTTGTTCACCGGTTTGTGACAAGCTGAGCACAGCACTGAGCCATCACAAAGTAGGGGCTCACTACATGCAAATCCAGGTGGGCTTACTGTAAGGGAAGAGCGAGGGTCCAGGCGGGGATCATTGCAATGAGTCAGAGGCTGTCAGAGATCTGGTCCTGCTGGAGCAGGAGTAATCCCAAACCAAGGTCAAGCTCGGCTTTTCTAAAAAGGAGGCAAATATCAGCTCTTCAGGCAAGGAGAAATAAAGAGCTCAGTGCTGATGATTCGTTTCTCCTACTTGTGAGAATCCTCATCACTGTAGAAAAATAAAAGCCAATATTGAGTGTAGGAGTCCTGGTGTGACGCTTATGATCAGCACTGGACTGCTAACTGCAAGGTCAGTGGTTCAAACCAACCAGCTGCTCCTCAGAAACTGACTCATCAGCATTTAACAACACAACTGAGTATAAGAAATCTTGGTGGCACTGTGAGATAAGCATTGGGCTGAAGTTCAAACCCACTGGCCACTCTCTAGGAGAAAGATAAGGCTGTCTGCCCCTGTAAAGATCTAGTCTCAGAAACCCTATATGGGGTCACTGTGAGTCAGAACCGACTCACTGGCAGTAGGTTTTTTATTTGTTTGGTTAATACTGAGGGCAAGGAATAGGATCCTGGTGGCACAATGCTTAAGTGCTCAGCTGCTACCCAAGGGTTGGTGGTTTGAACCCACCAAGGGAGAAAGACGTGGCGCTCTGCTCCCATAGACTACAGCCCAGGAAGCCCTAGGGGCAGTTCTGTTCTGTCATCTGGGGCACTGTGAGTTGCACTCAATTGCGTAGACGGCACTCAACAACCACGACAACACTGAGTGTTGACTCTGTCGAACTTGAATCCATTTTAGTCTTCACCCCAGCTCTGTAAGAGGGTCCTGAGGTCATCCCCACAGGGCCAGCTTCGAGGGCATTGTGGGAGCCATGCAGTTCCACAAAGCCCCACACTCAGAATTCTTAATCATTTGTTAACAAGGACCCTGCATTTTCACTCTGCACTGGGCCCCACACATTATGGAGCTGGTCCTGATCCCAGTGCCAGGGAAAAGGAAGGAATTATAGCTAAGCAGTGTCTCCGGCCATCACACGTCTGTCACTTTGTCGTACTGTGGTGGCTTGTGAGTTGCTGTGATTCTGAAAGCTATGCCACGGGTATTTTAAATACCAGCAAGGTCATCCAGGGTGGACAGGTTTCAGATGAGCTTCCCAAAGACAGAGTAGGAAGAAGGAGTGACAAACTACTTCCAAATATTTAGTCACTGAAAATCTTATGAATAGCAGAGATACACTGTCAGATACAGCGCCGGAAAATGAGCCCCTCAGGTTGGAAGGCACTCAAAACGTGACTGGGGAAGAGCTGCCTCCTGAAAGTAGAGTTGACCATGATGACGTGAATGGAGTAAAGCCTGTTGGAGTAAAGCCCTCGGGACCTTCATTTGATGATGGGGCACAACTCAAAATGAAGAGAAACAGCTGTAAGCATCCATTAATAATTGGAACATGGAATGTACGAAGTATGAATCTAGGATAATTGGAAATTGTCAAAAATGAAATGGAATGCATAAACATCGATATCTTATGCATTAGTGAGCTGAAATGGACTGGTATTGGCCATTTTGAATCTGACAACCACATGGTTTACTAT
The DNA here is from genome assembly GCF_000296735.1 of Chrysochloris asiatica. NCBI lineage: Eukaryota > Metazoa > Chordata > Mammalia > Afrosoricida > Chrysochloridae > Chrysochloris > Chrysochloris asiatica. The sequence continues at coordinate 9,025,148 of NW_006408615.1, read as the reverse complement.
GCCGGGAATGACAAATTGAAGAGGAATGGTGTTGCATTCATTGTCAAAAAGAACATATCCAGATCAGTCATGAGGTACAATGCTGTCTGTGATGGGATACTATCCATGCGCCTACAGGGAAGCTCAGTTAATACCACTATTATTCAAATTTACGCACCAACCACTAAAGCCAGTGAGGATGAAACACAAGAATTCTACCAACTTCTTCTATTTGAAATCGATCAAACATGCAATCAAGATGTACTGATCATTACTGATGATTGGAATGCAAAGGTTGAGAGCAAAGAGGAAGCATCAGTAGTTGGAAAATATGGCCTTGGCGATAGAAATGCTGCTAGAGAATGCATGATAGAATTCTGCAAAATCAATGATTTGTTCATTTCTTTAGACAGCATAAGAGATGACTATACACATGGACTTCGCCAGATGGAATACATAGAAATCAAAATGACTACATCTGCAGAAAGAGAAGACGGAAAAGCTCAATATCATCAGTCAAAACAAGGTCACAGGCAGACTGTGGAACAGACCATCAATTACTCATATGCAAATTCAAACTGAAACTGAATAAAATGAAAACAAGCCCACCAGAGCCAAAATATGACCTTGAATATATCCCACCTGATTTTAGAGATCATCTGAAGAACAGATTGGATACATTAAACACTAAAGACCAAAGACCAGAAGAGTTGTGGGATGACATCAAGAACATCATACAGGTAGAAAGCATAAAGTCATTAAGAAGACAAGAAAGAAAGAAAAGGTCAAAATGGATGTCAGAAGAGACACTGCAACTTGCTCTCAAGCACAGAGATGCTAAAGCAAATGGAAAAAAATGAGGAGGTCCAAGAGCTGAACAGAAAATTTCAAAGATCAGCTCAGGAAGATAAAGCCAAATATTACAACATAATGTGCAAAGATCTAGAGGCAGAAAACCAAAAAGGAAGAACATGCTCAGCATTTCTCAAACTGGGGGAACTGAAGAACAAAATTCAAGCCTCAGCTTTCGTTATTGAAGGATTCTCTGGGCAAATTATTGAATGATGCAGAAAGCATCAAGAGAAGATGGAAGGAAAAAAAAAAGAGAGGATGGAAGGAATACACAGAGTCACTGTACCAAAAGAAAATGGTTGATGTTCAATCGTTTCAAGAGGTAGCATATGATCAAGAGCCAATGATACTGAAGGA
>NW_006408615.1:9003458-9022995 GCF_000296735.1 Chrysochloris asiatica | reverse complement strand
AAGTCTGCTGCACAGGAACTTTTTAAAGTGTTGAAGAGCAAAGATGTCAGCTTGAAGACAAAGGTGCACCTGACACAAGCCATGGTATTTTCAATAAGCATATGCATGTGAAAGCTGGACAGTGAATAAGGAAGATCATAGAATAATTGATGCTTTTGAGTTATGATGTTGGAGGAGAATACTGAAAGTGGCGTGGGCTGCCAAAAGAATCAGCAGATCTGTGTTGGACGAAGTACAGCCAGAGTTCTCCTTGGAGGCCAAGATGGCCAAACTTCGTCCCTCATATTGTCAGGAGGGACAAGTAGCTGGAGAAGGATATCATGTTTAGTAGGGTGGAAGGTCAGAGAAAAAGAGGAAGACCCCCAACGAGATGTATTGGCCAAGTGGCAACATCGATGGACTCAAGCGTGGCAACAGTAGTGAGGCTGGCCCAGGACCGGGCAGTGTTTCATTCTGCCGTGCATAGGGTCGCTATGAGTCAGTACCGACTTGATGGCACCTAACAACAACAACAATGTCTCCAGAGCCCACTGGCACTCTCCACTACATGGCTCCTCAGCTCTCGAAAGGCAGGGGCCGAGGGTTTTTCTTCATCAACACCCCCCAGTACTTGACACAGTCTAGGTGCTCCCTGGACAGTTGTTGAGTGAATAATTTCAACAATCCATGTGAAACTGGGAACCAACAAGAAGGGATTTCACAAACTAGAAAAACTAACGTCCTGGTGTGGCACTGTAGGATAAGCACTCAACCTTAAGGTTGGTTTGAACCACAAGGTCGGTGGTTCAAACTCACCAGCCGCTCCTCAGAAACCCTATAAAGAAAGGGTTGCTATGAGTGGGAACTGACTTGACGAAACTTAGCAACAACAATAACAAATTAGAACCTTTGATCCACAGTAAATATTCATCATATACCAGAGGAAGAAATTGAATTCCGTATTCTATGAATTCCATATTCTAAAAATGAACCAAGTCAGTTTTGTTTTTTTCTATTACCTCTCCTGGCTCACAAATCCCACTGCCGGCAGTTGATTCCGGTTCATAGCAATCCTACAAGACACAGCACAGCCGCTTCTTAGGGTTTCTGAGACTAAATCTTTACCGGCGCAGATGGCCTCATCGTTCTCCCAAGGAGCAGCTAGGAGGTTTGAAATGCAAACTTTTCGGTTAGCAGTCCAATGCCTACTGGGATAGCAGAGTTAGAGCTCTTTTCTGTCCCGTTCAAAAACTGGTCCTTGTTAGTTGACTGTTATACACTGAGAACTAGTTTTCAGCTTTGAGTAGTAACTTCCTGTTGTTGTTGTATGGTTCCGACCCATAATGACCCTGTATAGAGTTTCCAAGGAACAGCTGGTGAGCTAGAACTGCCAACCTTGTGGTTTGAAGCGGCTTGGCAGTCTAGCGCCTTAGCCAATAGCGCCACACCAGAACTCCTACCAATCACCAAATAAGGAGCCTGGTGGTGTCGTGGGTCACACACTGAGCTGTTAGCAGCAAGGTTGAATCCAGCAGGTACCCTCGGGAGAAAGATTAGGCTTTCTGCTCCCATGGAGACTGACAACCTCGGAAACCCTCTACAGAGTCACTGTGAGCTGGGACTGACTTGAAGGCACATAACACCACCAATCCCCAAATGAAACACTCTTATCAAGAAATACAGCGCATTCCTGTGGAACGTTACCACAAAAGATTTCTGTTCAATGCTTTCATTAATCCTACTGTAAAATATGAGGAGCCCAGGTAGCATAGTGGATTACAAACTGGGCCGCTAAGGACAAGGTCAGTATTGCAAAGCTACCAGCTGCTCTATGGGAGAAAGATGCGGCTTTCTGCTCCTGTAAATATTTATAGCCTTGGAAACCCTATACAGGGTCTTGCGCGTCAGAACCAACTTGGTGGTACACATCCACCAACACCACCTTGTAAAATATAAATATTTCCATAGGTGTGTTCTTCATAAGAAAAATCACCACATAACACAGCTCACATTTACTGACATCTAATGGAGTCTTGGTGTGGCGCTGTGGGTTAATGCGCCAGACTGCAAAGCCATTTGAACTGTAAGGTTGGCAGTTCAAGCTCACCAGCCACTCATTAGAAACCCTATCTAGGGTCACTATGGGTTGGAACCAACTAAATGGCATTTCACAACAACAAATGGCGTTGTGAAGGAGCTCTGATAGCATAGTGGTTACGAATTGGGCTGCTAATCTCACAGCCATCAGTTCAAAACTACCAGCTGTTCTGCAGGAGAAAGATGAGACTTTCTGCTCCCGTAAAGATTTACTGCCTCAGAAACCCGGTACAGGTCGCTATGAGTTGGAACCAGCTCCATGGCACATCACAACAATGGCGTTTGTGGGTTAATGTGCCAGACTGCAAAGCCGTCTGAACTGCAAGGTCAGTGGTTCAAGCTCACCAGCTGTTCCTTGGAAACCCTATACAGGGTCATTATGGGTTGGAATTGACTCGATGACACTCAGCAACACTAGGAGAACGATGAGGCTTTTTCTGTTCTTGCAAAGACTAAAAAGCCTCAGAAACCCTATACAGGCTCCAATGCTGGCACTAGGCGTCCTGGTGTGGTGATAAAGATTAGCTTTGAATTGCTAACCACAAAGTCATCAGTTCAAACACAGGGTCGCTGTGAGTTGGAACCAAGTCAGTGGCACTTCACAACAACATACACAACAACATACACAATATACGCAACAACACACACAACATATGCAACATACACAACATACGCAACAACACATGCAAGAACATACGCAACGACATACATATACTATGGTCTCCAGTTGACACAAGCAGTTTGCACTTGCCTACTAACCTAGTGGTTATGAATCGGACTGCAAACCTCAAGGTCAGCAGTTTGAAACTACCAGCTGTTCCGCGGGAGAAAGATGAGGCTTTCTGCTCCCATAAAGATTTACAGCCTCAGAAACCCGGTATGGGGTCGCTATGAGTCGCAGCAACTCCACAGCACCTAAGCACCCCCACGACCACTAACCTAGAGCTTGGTGATTAGAACTCACCCAGTGGCACTGCTGAAAAAGGCCCTGGCAATGTGCTTCTGGAAAGATGAGAGCCAAGGAAACCCAATGACGCAGTTCTAGTCTAACACAGGGAGCCGCTGCGCATCTGAATCCACTCGGCGGGAACAAGTTTGCTTCTTAAACGCAGCTGCTGCTCAAAGCACTTTTCTTAGATGACCTCACTGAATTCTCACAAGTTTACAACAGGAAACTTTGTAAACTTTTACCTAAGTCACAATAAAATGTTCAGGGGACAAAAAAATCCCTCTTGGTAGAAAGACACTGACTTCATATTTAGAAGGGAGTCCTGGTGTGGATAAGGATAAGCATTAGACTACTAACCACAAGGTCTGTGGTTCAAACCCACCAGCTGCTCCTCAGAAACCTTATACTGTGAGTCACCGCGAGTTGGAACAGACTACTCGGCACTTAACAACAACAATCCTGCCTGTGATGAACTCAGAGAGAACACATGTTGATCTGCTTCTATAATAAAGACAGCAAAAATTCTAGTTTCCACAATGTGAAGTGCTGATCCTAGATTTGCTCTAGAGGACAAACACTGGACTGTGAACCACAAGGTCAACAGTTTGAGCCCACCAGTTGCTCCTCAAGAGAAAGATGAGGTTTTCTGCTCCCACAAAGATTTACAGTGTCGGAAACACTCACTATACAGGATAGCTATGAGTCACAGCCGACTCCACGGAACTTAACAACAGCAACTCTTCATAAGGTCACAGGTTCAAACCCACTAGCTTCTCCTTGGAAACTCTGTATAGGGTTGCTAAGTATCAGAACTGACTCAACAGCACGTAACAACCACCACAACACTCTATAGGCAGAACAATCAAAATTGGAAGAAAATACCAAAGAAACGTGGCACTGGGCTTTCTCCTCCCAGCTTTCCTGAAATTGGCAGACACCACCCACAATTAGCTGCTTCCTTCCTCTCTCCTCACCATCTATAAAAAATACAAATGTCCCTCCACGATCAAGGAGCCCTGGTGGCACAATGGTTAAGCACTTGAGAGTGAACGCAAAGGTGGGTGGTTTGAACTTCCCCAGCAGCTCCTGGGAAGAAAGACCTGGCGATCTGCTTTGGCAAAGTTTGGACTCAGAGTGACCCTGTATAGGGTTTCCAAGATACGACTGGTGGGTTTGAACTGATGACCGTGCAGTTCAAATCGACCTTGTGGTCTAGTGCTTACCCCACAACATCACAACAGGACCCCCCATGTTAATTTTTGTTGTTGCTGTTAATTACCATCGAGTTAGTTCCAACTCATAGTGACCCTACAGAAGGTTTCTAAAGAGTGACTGGTGAGTTTCAACTGTTGACCGTGCAGTTTAAACAGACCTTATGATCAAGTGCTTATCCGACAGTGCCACACCAGGGCCACATAGGAAAATCTGAAGTTACAAAACCCTAGGGTCACACATGGGGTTGCTATGAGTGGAAACCACCTTTGGTGGCACCCAGCCTCTATCAACTGGAAACTACCAGCTGTTCTGCGGGAGAAATATGAGACTTTCTTCTCCCGTAAAGATTTACAGCCTCGGAAACCCTATACAGGGTCGCTATGAGTCGGAAGCGACTCCACGGCACAGAACCACCAACCACCATCACCAACCTCTACCATCATAAAGACAGAAAACAAAGGCACCTCAACTTAGTACAACTCTGGGGTTCTCCTTGGTCTCATCTGCAGACTCAGGGCCATGCTGGCTAACAGCTGTTCACTTGAGGACTGTGTGTGAGTGTGAAAAGGTAGGGAGAGGCATGGATCAAGGCCAGGGCCCTTCGCAGGCTCTGGGACAGACGGACAGACGGACACACTGACAGACTGGAGGGGTGGGGAGAGTCCATCCTGACTGGGCAGCCCTTTGCACTCTGGCCTGTGATCTCAGCTGATGCTTGTCACCTTCTTGCCTTTCGTCATCACCACACCACCAGCCAGTGGCAAAATGTTTGCCAACGTTTTAAGGGGGAAATAACTGCTAAAGGAAACCCCAAACCCCAATCTCCAAAGAGACAGGAACAGAGAAAAGGAGACGGTTTGTGATCAACTTTCTTAGGCAAAGACAAAAAGCTGACCCCTGGGCAGCTTTGTCAGACAGGAAAGTCACTAGGGGGTTAAGGGTCCCACCGGGTCCCCATGGGTGCTCCGAGGAACCCCCGGGTGGGGATTCCTATCTCAGGGTCACCGGCGGGGTCCACACTCCGCTGGGTCACAGGTGTCCTGTGACGTCGTCCCCAGCCATGGGGAGGGGGCAGGCATCCAGCCCCGCTTTCGGGGGTCCCCAGTGCTCGTTCCCCAGGGGCCTGCCCCCAGCTCCCTCAGAAACTCACGGGTCACCCCCAGGACCCCTCCATAAGTCACCGACCCTGTGACAGAACCCACAGGTGTCTGTCCCGGCCCAGGGGCCCCCGGGAGCCTCCTTCCGTACGGACCGGTGAGGCCCAGGCGGCCGCGGCCCCAGTGCGACGTGTCACAGCCGGCGGCTCCTCCTCCCCGCAGGGGCCGCTCGCGGTCCGCTGGGGATGCCCGGAGGCCCTTACCTTGTTGGTGGGCACCGAGCGCAGGCGCTTGAAGATGGTCAGGATGTCCTGCTTGCTGGGGTCCCCCATAGTCACCAGAAAGCCGGGGTGCAGAGAGCCCCGCCAACCCCGAACGGCAGATGAGGAGCTGTTGCCGCCTCCCGGAGACCGACGACGGCTGAGGGCTGGGACTGTGCGTGACGGTAAGGCCACGCCCCCTACAAGCCACGCCCCGACCCCGCCCAGAAGCGAGGCGCACGCGCCGCTCTCTTTTCTTGCGGGTCCTTGTTTAGCTGGCCTCTGGCCCCGCCTCCCCGTAAGCCCCGCCCCCGGTGCTGTCCGCGCGTGCGTATGGAGTTCGCGCATCTTCTGCAGCCTTCGTTCTCCCTCTCGCTGGTCAGCATCAACCTTAGGTCACTGGAGGACCACGACTGGTTCTGTTTCGTTTGGTTAATGGCCATTCGGCTTAGGGAGTTGCCTCCATGGCCAAGGTCTATATCCTTTCCACGAGGACAGCTGAGCTACACTTCAGAGGCCAAAGGAGGAAATTGAGGCAATAAGCCGCCCAGCTGCCTTGACGCCGGAGAGCCTTGGTTTTGTTGGTTGTCTTGTTTTATTCGTGCCCTCAGCTAAAGCTGAAGGAGCTCTGGTAGCTCGGTGGTTAAGCGCAGGGATGCTAACCAAGAGTCAGTAGTTCTAACCCACCTGCCTCCTGGTGCTCTGCTTTCGAGATTACGATTTAGGAGACGCTTTGGGACCTAACAGCCACAGCTAATGCTGCACCATGTTTGGGGAAGCATTCTACCCTGGACCATTGGTTTTCTTAAAGTTAACTAGAACTTGGAGAGAGCAGTTCTCACTGAGACAAACGGTACTGAGAACTGATGAATGTGGAGACTCAACTTTGAACCCAACACCGCCTGGCCTGCCTCTTAACCTGGCTGCCATTTCTAGTTGTTAGCTGTGATAACTCCAGGTTTATACCACTGAGTCAGACTGTTGGGATCCACTGTTTCACTGAGTGATTTTCAGAAGTACATGACCAGGCTTTTCTTCCTGTCTGCCTTAGTCTGCAAGTTCTGCGGGAACCTGTTCAGCATCCTAGCAACACACAGATGAGTGGTGGCTGCTGCTTTTGCGGTTCATTGGCTGGAAATGGAACTGGGGTCTTCTGTGCAGAAGGAAAACATCGACCACTAGAACACACTGTAGTAGCTAAAACCCAAAGCCAAACCTATTGCCACTGAGTTTAATTCTGACTCTGACTTTAAAGGACAGTGTTGGAAACCCTCTTGGGTAAATCTCTACAGTCAGACGGCCACATCTTTCTCCCCTGGAGCAGCTGGTGGATTTGATCCCCAGACCTTTTGATTAGCAGCCAAGTGCTTAACCACTGTGCCACGAGGGCTCAACTACCTTAATGGCACCCATTGCGTCGTTCCCGACTCAGCAACCTTGCTTCTGAGGTTTCTAAGACTACATCTTTGTGGGAGCAAGCCTCGTCCTCCTGCAGAGCAGTTGGTGGGTTTGAACTGCCCATCTTGTGGTTAGCAGTGTTTATCCTACAGCATCAGCTACAGGGTTTGAACCCTTGGAGGTGTCTCTTTTACAACAACAGTGGGTGTGGGGCCACTAGGAAAATGTTGCCTGAGGTAGGATGATGAAGGAGATAGAGAACAGGTTTTGAAGTCAAATCTAATTCCTTGGCTCTGATCCCAGCTCAGTGTCCTGGTGTGAGGCTGTAGGATAAGCACTGTGCTGCGAGGTCAGTTTGAACCTCGGAAACCCTACAGGGTCACTATGAGTTGATGGCACTTAACAACAGCAAACAGTCCCAGCTCAGCCACTTTGTAACTCTAACTTTGGACAGGCCACTTCACTCTCTGAACTTTAGTTTGCTTGGGTTTACAGATGAAGAATCTGAACTGGGCAGCACCCGAGGGAGCATCCCAGTGAAGACCTGGCAAAGCCTTTGGCCATAGTCTTTACACTTCCTCACCCTGGTAGCATAGTGGTTACGAATCGGGCTGCTAACCTCACAGTCAGCAGTTCGAAACTACCAGCTGTTCCGCGGGAGAAAGATGAGATTTTCTGTTCCTGTAAAGATTTACAGCCTTGGAAACCCTGTACAGGGTTGCTATGAGTCGGAACCGACACCACAGCACATAACAACAACAACTTACCATAAGGAACGCTGGTGGTACAATGGTTAAGTGCTTACCTTCCAACCAAAAGGTTGTCAGTTTGAACCCACCAGGGACTCTTCAGAACAAAGATGAGACAGTCTGCTTTGGTAAAGACTGAAAACCTTGGAAACCCTCTGGGGCAGTTCTCCTCTGCCCTTTTAGGATGGCTATGTGGCTGAAGGATAAAAGGGAGGGCTTTTCTTTTAAATTGTGTTATTTTGTTGTTGTTGAGAAAATATAAAGCAAAACATACACGAAGTTAGCAGTTTCTGCATGGACAATTCAGCGACATTGATGACATCCTCCGAATTGGGTCCCCATTCTCACCTCCTTCCCTCCCACTAACTCACTGCCCTCTAAGGTTCCTATCTGAGCTTCTGAGATTCTGATTCACAATTGTTGTTAAGTGCCATTGAGTCGGTTCCAACCCATAGCGACCCTGTATAGGGTTTCCAAGGAGCGGCTGGTGAGCTTGAACCACTGACCTTGCAGTTCAAACTGACTTTGCAGCCTAGCCCTATAGCGCCTCACCAGGACTCCCATATAGACAGATCTTACACAACATTATGCTCAAGGGAGACTCTTTTTTTTTTTTTTTAACCAGTTAAGCTAAACTATTGTTTGGTTTTAAGACAAAGGAGGGCTATGAAAGAGGGACCCAGACAGGTCCACGTGGATTTCTGGGTAATTGTCTTTTATGAAGACATCCTGGTAGGACTGTGGATAACTGAAAGGGCATTATGTTGATTTAGTGCATTCACAGTTGAATGGGAGTTTGCTGAAAGCCAAATGCCACACTAAGGAAAGGCTAGACATGCTTAGACTATCATACTCTGAGTCACACAGCGCAAACAAGCACAGATAGTATGCCTTGGCCCTAGAGGACACCACCAGTGGACTTTAGTTAGGACTAAAGAGGACAGTGAGAAGCCTATCTCTTAGCCCCACGTTCTGTGCAGGTCAGACGCATTTGGAAGAAAGTCCGTTTCTGAGCAGGTGCCTCTGATTTCCCTAGAGCCCACAACTCAGGATGCTCCATTCTGAATGGCAAAACAGGAAGCATTGTATGCAATTGGTTTTCTTTTTTCAGTAGCTTAGCATTTTATTGCAAACTAGAATGACTCATTGCTCACCCCCGCCAGTGTTCCAGTTGCTGTTAGGTGCCGTGGAGTCGGTTCTGACTCATAATGACCTTGTGCACAACAGAAGGAAAACACTGCCCCGTCCTGTGCCAACCTCACAGTCATTGCTACACTTGAGCCCATTGCTGCTGCCACATCTCGTTGGGGATCTCACTCTTTTTGCTGACCCTCCACTTTACCAAACAAGATGTCCTATCCAGGGACTGGTCCCTCCTGATAATATGTCCAAAGTAAGAGAGACAAAGTCTGGTCATCTTGGCTTCTAAGAAATATTCTGGTTGTACTTCTAAACAACAACAACTTCTCCCAACAAAGATGGTTTGTTCTTCTGGTGGTCCATGGTACTTTTAATATTCTTCTTCAACACCATAGCACAAGTGCATGAATTCTTCTATGTTCTTCCTTATTCATTGTCCAACTTTTACATGCATCTGAGGCTATGGAAAATAGCCTGTAGCTGTCTTCCAAATTTTTTGGTATAGATGAGTGAGTGCCTCCAGTGCCACATCAGTTTGTTGAAAGATTTCAATTTATATTCAAACAGTTCCCGGAGGCTTGTTCTGTGCCAATAACTTCAGTGTGGCTTGGCCTTCTTCTTTCAGTATCATTGGCTCTTGACCATATGCTACCTTTTGAAATGGTTGAACGTTGACTATTTCTTTATGGTACAGTGACTCCGTGTATTTCTTCCATCTTCTTTTGACGCTTTCTGCATCACTCTGTATTTTGCCCAGAGAATCCTTCAACATTTCAAGTTGAGGCTTGACTGTTTTTCTCAATTCTTTCAGTTTGAGAAATGCTGAGCGTGTTCTTCCCTTTTGGTTTTTAACTCCAGGTCTTTGCACATTTCATTAGAATATTTGACTTTTGTCATCTAGAGCTGCTGTTTGAAATTTTCTGTTCAGCTCTTTTACCTCCTCATTTCTTCCATTTGCTTTATCATCTCTACGCTGGAGAGCAAGTTTCAGTCTCTTCTGACATCCATTTTCATCTTTTTCTTCTTTCTTGTTTTTCACTAGACATGTCACAGTCTATAATAACTTTTCCAATTAAATAATACATTTGACAGAACTCATATGTATTTGAACTCTACCCCAGAGCCAGGCTTATGTCACATGCTTGTGTGTGCTTACGTCATCCTTCACAGATGAGAACAGTGAGGCCCGGAAGATATCCAACGCGACTCCACGTAGTGTTGCTAGCTTTGAATATGGCGTCCAGGACTGCGATGGTCACTAAGCCCCCAGCTGATAGCCAGCAAGGACACAGGCTCCTCAGTTCACTGAATTCTTCCAACAGCTGTAATGAGCAGGAAAATGAGCCTCCACCTGAGAATTCAGAAAGGAACATAGCCCACCAACACTCAGATTCTTGCCCAGGGGGCCGTGTCAGACTTAAAATTTATGGAGCTAAAACCCTATACAGGGTTGCTATGAGTTGGAACTGGCTCAATGGCACTTACCAACAATATAGGATAATAAATTGTTGTTCTAAGCTGCTAACTTAGTTGTTGTTTTTAAACTGTTCTTTGTGAACTTAGTGAAGATTTACAGAGCAGATCATCAGTTTTACATTCAACAAATCCTACAATTTGTTTCATCACAATGATTACAATCCCCTCTGAGTAACATCTCTTAGCCCACTTCCTCCCTGGGGTTCCGGTTTCCATTCCTCCTCCTTTCCTTTCCCCACCCTTCTGAACTTTGTCCTTAGGTAAATGCCGCCCCTTTTCTCTTGAACAGTTGACCATCCCATGGTGTACCTACCTCACTAGTGTGGTCCCCCCTACGTCCCTGTCATGTGACGAAACACTGAGTCACAGGAGTGAGACCAGCTCAGACCTGAGGGTGACTGAGGGGCATAGTCTCAGGGTTCTACCACTTTCTACCTGATCAGTAACTCGCCTCTTCTTAAAATGTTTTATTGTCAATTATGTGATAGTTTACATACATTCATCCTACCTATTGCATATCATTTCAGAACTCGTCTTTTTTATGATTTTAAATTTTGTTCCACATTTTCTCCCACTCTGTCCTGTAATGTGATCCCTTTCAGAGCAGTTGGTGGTGGTCACTGGGCACCATCTAGTTCTTACAGTCTCAGGGTCGTGGAGACTGATGATGTTCCCGTGGTCCATTAGTCCACAGGAATATTTGTTTCCAAGCATCTTAAGGGCTCATCACTCTTCTTACCTCCAGACACAGGGAGAGACCAATGTTGTTGTTGTTAGGTGCCATCGAGTTGGTACCGAGTTATAGTGATCCTATGCACAACAGAACATAACGTTGCCCATCCTGGGCCAACCTTACTATTGTTGCCATGCTTCAGCCTATTGATGCTGCCACCATGCCAATCCATCTCGCTGGGGGGTCTTCCTCTTTTTCTCTGACCCTCCCTCCATCTTACCAAATATGACATCCTTCTCCAGAGACTGGTCCCTCCTGACAATATGTCCAAAGTACGAGAGGCGAAGCCTAGTCATCCTGGCCTCCAAGGAGCACTCTGGCTGCACTTCCTCCAAAACAGATCTATTGGTTCTTTTGGCAGCCCATGGGACTTTCAATATTCTTCTCCAACACCATAACACAAATGCATCAATTCTTCTATAATCTTCCTTATTCATGTCCAACTTTCTTGTGCATATGAGGTTATTGAAAATACCATGGCTTGCTGGGTCAGGCACACCTTAGTCCTCGGTCTGATATGTTTGCTCTTCCAACACTTTGAAAAGGTCTTGTGTAGCAGATTTACCTAATGCAGGAACCTATGGTGGTGGTTATGTGCCGTGGAGTTGGTTCCAACTCGTAGTGACCCTGTACAGGGTTTCCAAGGCTATACAACTTTACGGGAGCAGAAAGCCTCATCTTTCTCCCACGGAACAGCTGGTAGTTTCGAACTGACCTTGTGGTTCACAGCCCTATTCATAACCACTACGCTACCAGAGCTCCTTAATGCAAGACCCTATTGTTGTTGTCAGGTGCCATCGAGCTGGAACTGACTCATAGCGACCCCATGCACAGCAGAACAAAACAATGTCCGATCCTGGGCCAACCTCACTACCGCTGTCACACTCGAGTCCATCAATGATGCCACCTGGCCAATCCATCTCGTTAGGGGTCTTCCTCTTTTTCTCTGACCCTCCACCTTACCCAGCATGGCATCCAGCAAAACCCTATAGATCACTGTTATTACAGAGTTGTTCATGTAACAGTATTTGCCTCTGTTCCCTTTAACCCTTGCTCTCCTCCCCATCTTGCCTTCATGATTCTTCTGCCAACCTCCCTCTTGGTGTATACTGCCTTTCTCTTTACCCAAGTTAACATACATCGATCCTCTACTCAGTGAGTTACACCCCCCTTTCGTCCCACCCCTGGTAACGATTAAATACTATTTATTTTAGTGTGAAAAGCTTTTCTTGACTTTTTACAATAGTGGTCTCGTACAAATTTGTCCTTTTGTGATTGACTAATTTCACTCAGCATAAAGTTTTCCAGGTTCATCCACGTTGTGAGGTGTTTCGCAGATTCATCATTATTCAGCATTGCATAGTATTCCATTGTGTGTACGTACCAAAGTTTGGCTATCCATATTTCCACTGATGGGCCCTTAGGCTGTCTCCACTTTTTTGCTATTGTGAATAGGGCAATGATGAACAAGTGTATAAGCCATTTAGTGTACGGTCGGTCATTTGGTACCTAATCTAAGGTCACAGAGCAGGTCCTTGTGGGGATGCTAGTGAAGGGTGCCTCCCTAAACCAGTTGCTGTAGTTGGCTCTAACTCATGGAGGCCCCACGTCTATCAGGGTAGAACAGTACGTCACAGTCTTCAGTGGCTGAATTTTCAGGAGATTGCCAGATCTTTCTTCTGAGGTACCTCCGGGTGGACGTGAACTTGTAGCTAGCAGTCGAGTCCATGAACTGCTTTCCTCCCTCAGGGATTCCTTTAATCAGAACAGTCCCCTCTACCCCTGGGGCTTCCTGTCACCCCCCACTCTGCCCTTGATTTGCTGTGTGGACAAGGCCAGTCACCCCACCTCTCTGGACTTCAGTCTCCTTGTCTGTAAGACGTTCATGCATTGTGATGAGGTTGAGAGGACAGCTGCAGGGCAGGTGTCCAGCACAGGATCCACTGTGGAGCTGAGAAACATGAATCCTGAGACCGACTCACAAGGCCACTGAGACCCAACGTGGGTCAGCCTGGCTCCTCCGATCCCCAGCCTGGGCCGGAGTGAGTCCTCACAGGTCAGCTGCGTGTCACATGGGTTCTTCTGTGCCATGGGTCTGTCCACTAGGGGACAGAGCCACCTCCAACCACATCTTGGGGCTCTGTTTGCCTCACTGGGACCAGGGCAGATTACCCTAATAAGCAAGGGATTCCTTACTCACCTGAAGTGGACAACTTCACACAGGTACCAGTCTTACACACAGCAGCAGGTGCTTGATAACCAATCACCTGAGAGTCGTGCCAGGGTCAGCCCACTGCAGGCCAGGGGCAGGTTAGAGAGAGCCAGCTGATTTTCTACCAGCGGGTCAGGGGGGTCTCAGGAACCCTCCTCAAGCCTCCTGACATATTCACTGTCCTAATACACTGTGAGGGCCCCCTCCAGGGACAAAGGTCAGGCCAGACTTCGGGTGTTCAGATGCAGAGGTTAGCCCTGCCCTCCATCTGCAGGGCCCTCTGGGGAGTCACAGCCTGCCAGCTCACAGATGTGTCCCCAAGGATCAGCAGTCAGCTCAGGGTCCAGGTGACCCTGAGGGTAATGTGAATGGTTGTTGGCAGCAGTGGCTTTGGGACAGAGGAGGGGCGCTTTGGCAGTGTGGCTGTGGAGAGGAGAGGAAAGAGGGGCAGAGAGGACTTGGTGGCCCAGTGTGAAGGATACAGGAGAGCTAAGGATGCCTGCAGGGTCCCTGCTAGGGGCTGTACGGATGGAGAGAGATCACGTGTGTCTGTGGCCTGGCTCCAACCCAGAAGCCAGGTGTCACTCCTGCCTGTGAAGAGGTCCAGGTGACTTACAGAGGTGGGTTGAGGCTCCTAAACTCATTCCCGATGGAGTAAAGGTACATAGGCAGCAAACCCTGTGAGATTCCCTACAAAGGGGCTTCGGGGTCAGTGTGGGGCGACTGGGATGAGTTAAGGGGCTGTGAGAAAGGGCCTCACATAGGCAGGGCGGTGAGCCCAGGCTGTCTGCTGGACCCCTAGAGGTGTGAGCACCTTGTTCTCCCACCTGCTCTAGCCCCCGCCCCTACCTCCCAGCCAGCAGAGGGAGGCTTGCCCATGGGCATCCTGCAGACCTGGGTTTGAATGAAGCTCAGCTCATGGGACCTGAACCTCTCCAAGTTTCCAGTGACTTCCTGTTAGGAAAACTGGGGGTGAGTGGGGGAACTCACCGGGCTGTGCGCCCAGGGCCCCACTGTGATGTGTGGGTGACTAGCTGGAGAGCCTGTTTCATCCCCTCAGCAGGTGGGTGAGCCGAGTCATTGTCACACGTCAGACGTGATGCTGCTGCAGGCACTGCCTGCCTGGCTCCCAGGAGGCGTGCGCTCAGAGCGGGCAGTGTTCAGGGTCGCCTCAGCTGGGCCACACTGCGTGATATGCGTGGTCTCAGCTCTGCTCCCTTGAGGAGGGTCCCAGGCATTTTCTCAGCATCACCCGTCAGCTGTGGGTACTGTTATCAAGCGGGCTCTTGGCGCCTGCTCCCTGATCCCCACTCCCCGCTCTGTATAACGGGAGGCTGACCCCTCCCCACAGGGCACCTCAAGGGGCACAGGTGCCTCAAATCCCCAACCTGGCCCAGCCCCAGTACTGGTTCCCACCAATGACAGCAGAGCCGAGGAGTCAAGACAGGGAGAGGGCCACGTGCTCAAGATCATGTGTTTATTGATTTTCTAAAATACCATAACCTTTGAAGAAATGCCTAAACTGAAAGACAATTTTTGGTAGCATAGGAATGAGGATTTCTGCTGGTAAGTGTTCATGACAAACACATACACACACGCACTCACGGGAAGCGGTATCAATGCATAGCTTGAATGGTGGTGGCCAGTCCACCGGATCCCATGTACAGGAAATGGGATCCCCTCCCGCCTGCCCACCTTGCTTCTGCAGCGCACCTCTGTCCCCGGGGGCACTGGGGACGAGAGCCGGCCTTTGTTTGCTCACAATGAAAATGATGTAGCTGCTGGAATCATGGGCATTTTTACAGTGTTCTGCTACGGGAAGGGCTAAGGCTACTTAACCATGGGCTGATTCCTCCACCTCAGAGCCACACTCGTGCCCCAAGGTCACAGGCTTCGAGCAGTTTACAAACGAAACTTTCTGTCAACAGCCGTTTGCTCTCAACACAGTACACAGACTCTCTAGATCCTCTGAGTATCAAATCATATATACAGATATACAGCCAGACGTGACTGTCTAGTGGAATGGAATCTTAAACTACTTTATACAAGTTAGTCTTCCAAATCACTGAGACAGCTGTTAATTTGCAAAAGAGACAAGTTCAGGTAAGAAGAGAGAGAATGGTTTTCCAATAAGATGGTGACTGTGAGTCCTAAGTAGGCGATTCCCGGGACCCCTGTGCTTGACTAGTGTGCACAAGCGGACAGCTGGCTCCTTCCTCCAGTTTTTGCCTCAAACAGTGTCTGTCTGAACAGGCTACGTTTCCCACAGCTGAGCCCACACAGTGCACAGGTGCTTAGCAGTATGACATGGAAAGGGATCACATTGATAAAACCAGTGGATGCCAATCTATGCCATAATTTAAGAATAAATGACCGGAAGAATGGGTATATATATATATATATATGTATATGTATCTATATAAAACTAGACTGGTACACAGTCTTTAAATTAAAAATCTTAAAATCTCCAAGCAGAAAATGGCACGCGAGTTTGTTGGTTTGGGTGGGAGGTGATGGGACTTGTCAGCGAGAGTGATCAGGGGGCTGAAAATCAGTGATGCCCAAATTGGCTGGGGGGAGGAGGGACGAGAAGGCAGACAACACACAAATCCATGACAGGCCAATGAGCACAGCCAGCGGGGGAGCGGAGGGCCCGGCCATGTCTGCCGCATGTCGTCCTGTGCTCAGGCCTCTCTGAGTGCAAAGTGGGATGGGACCAGCCGGCCTGACTTCCGGGGACACCATGCAGCCAAGAGCAATGGAACCATCATCTTTTGCAGGAAAAGGAATGAATGCCCCACACAGCCAGATGGGGGCGCCAGAGGAGCCACTGCCCAGGGCAGATGGCTAATGGAGCTCAGGGGACAGTCGTCTCCAGTCCCCTGCCAGCCTGCCCACTGGTCCCGGTCACTGGATCGCCTCGACGTAGTTCGCTGGGTACAGGCCAACCTGCCCGCTGTCCAAGCGTCCCTTGCACCAGCCCTGCTCATCCTCGTCCTCTATCTTGGTCAACTCATCACCTGTGAGACAGAGAGGGGATAAGGGCTCATGAATGTCCACGCACCTAAGCCCAGACCTGGATCCTGAACCTCAAAGGAGGGGCAGGTATTCTCCTGAGGGCCGGGGATCTAGAGCCTGCTGATTTCTCCATTAAGTTGTACCTTTAGCGGCTTCGTCAGCAGTGGGGACGTTAAGGGTGCTAGAGGTCAACACAGCTCACACCATATCCTGAGCAACAGGCTCCCATGGTTCCCACAGGACAGGACTAAGTCCCAGGGCCCTGTACCCTCCCACCTGCCCAGACCCGGGCAGGTGACCCTCTCTCAGGGCATGTACCCTCTTGTCACATCCAGATCCAGGCAGGGGACCCTCTGGTGGGCTCCCATCCAGCGCTTGCCCTTCTCTATCTCCCTGCCCCCACCACTGGACTTGACAGGGACCATGTCTGTCTGTCTGTCTGTTGTGTCTGTCTTTCCATCTCCAGCACGGACATCAGGGCGAGAGCACCCGGGCCTCATCCCAACACCTTGACTCTGGAGCCTCCCATGGCTGTTCTTTCAAGAGGTGGGAGCCATCTTTTGTTTGTTCACAAGAGGTGGAGGCAGGCCCCATGTAGAGAGATGGGAGGACCCTCAGGAGACATGGCTGCGGGAACCAATAGACCAGAGCCACCCAGTCCGGCACCCTCCCCACATTCCTTCCAGTTTCAGCCTACTGTTGCAGCCACGGGGGCCAGCTATCTCGCTGGAGGTCTTCCTCTTTTCCTCTGACTCTCGACTTGATTACATGTGATGTCCTTCCCCAGGAACCGGTCCATCCTGATAACGTGCCCAAAGTCTGAGAGATGAAGTCACCAGCCGGGCTTCTAAGGAGCATTCTGGCTGTACTTCTTCCAAAACAGGTTGTTTATTATTCTGGCAGTCCATGGTACTTTCAGTATTCTCCTCCAACACCATAATTCAAAAGCATCACTTCTACGGTCTTCCTTATTCATTGTCCAGCTATTACAGCAACATGAGGCAACTGAAAACACCACGGCTTGGGTCAGGCACACCTTAGCTCTCAGGGCGACATCTCTCTTCGATAGTACTATAAAGAGGTCCAGCTATTACAGCAACATGAGGCAACTGAAAACACCACGGCTTGGGTCAGGCACACCTTAGCTCTCAGGGCGACATCTCTCTTCGATAGTACTATAAAGAGGTCTTTTGCAGCAGTTTTGTCCAATGCACTATGTTGCTGCTTCCATGATCGCTGAATGGGGATCCAAGCAAAATGAAATCCTTGACAACTTTGATTTTTTTACTCTTTTTATCATGTTACTTTTTTGGTCCAGTGGTGAGGATTTTGTTTGCTTTACATTGAGGTGCAACCTATACCAAAGGCTGTGGTCTTGATCTTCATCAGTAAGTATTTTAAATCCTCTTCACTTTTACCAAGCAAGGCTGTATCATCTGCATACCGCAGGTTGCTAATGAGTCTTCCACCAATCCTGCTGCCACGTTCTTTATAATCCAGCTTCTTGGAGTATTTGCTCAGCATACAGATTAAGTATAGTGAAAGAATACAACCCTGGTGCACACCTTTCCTAATTTTTGACCATTCACAGTGTCCCCTTGTTCTGTTCAAACAACTCTACTCGGTCCTATGTACAGGTCCTGTATGAGCATAATACCCATTCTTCATAATGTTATTCATAGTTTGTTAGGATCCACACAGTCGAAAGCATAGGTAAACATCTTTCTGGGATTCTCTGCTTTCAGCTAGGATCTAGCTAACACCAGCAACGATATCCCTCATTCCACGTCCTCTTCTGAAGCCAGCTGGAATTTCTGGCAGGTCCTTGTCAATGAACTATTGTAACTGCTTCTGAATGATCTTCAGCAAAATTTGACTTGTATGTCATAGGAATGACATTGACTGATAATGTCCACATTCTGTTGGGCCACCTTTCTTTGGAATGGGCCCCCCAGTCTCAGTTCCAGCTCTCGGACACCCCATGTGTGCTGAATAAAGCGGTGCTCCGGAAGCAGGTTAGGCCTTTCTGTGAGGTTCCTTTGGGTGGATTCCCACAGCTGAGCACATTCATTCACCTGTTTGCAGCACCTGCAGGAGAAGCCTTCGAAAGGCATTCTCTGAGACAAAGCCTGCCTGGTGGGGGTCCATGGGGTGCTACGCTGGGGTCTCAGCTTGGCCGCGCCTATGTCTATGGTTTTTCTGCCAGCTGGGGGCTGTGGAGAAACGAGCCCCTCAGGGACCCTGCAGAGAGAGCTGGCTACTCCCACAAGGCATCTGGGGTCCCTAGAAGCTGAGTGTCTTCAGAGAGATCACTAGGTAGCCTGCAGTCCGGGCATTCTCAGCCAGGCACTGGGCGTGTGGAAGTGGGGAGGAGGCCCGCAGCTGGAAGCACCTACCTGCCTTGAAGCTCAGCTCGTCCAGCTCCTGGCCCTCGTAGTCGTACAAGGCCCGCACGCGCACCTCCGTCCCCGACACGGGGTCCTCCTCAAAGGGGTTGGAGTCCCCGTTGGCATCCACAGAGGAGAACGGGTTGTTAGACTCCTCATCTGACCAGTCTGTGGGGTAAGTCTGGATCTTCTCATAGCTGCTTACACTGCAAGGGAAGCAATCAACACACGAGTCTCAGGCTGCGTGCCCCCTGGGGACGACGCAGCAGCCCTGGGGGAGGGCTGAGGACCCCTCTGACGTCACGGCCAGGTCCATCCAACACAGGGTACCCAGTGGACCCACCCGGCCGGCGTCTTCCTGTGGTGGTGGGGTGAGGGCCCTGGTGGGGGGTAAGTGGAGGGCAGAGAGAAAGCAGCTGAAGAGTGCAAGGGCCCCCCAAGAAGCCTGAGCCTGTCCCCATGGCAGCTTCATGCACAGTTGAGAGCCCTGGACAGAGAGAGAGAGAGAGGGAGGGGGGAGCGTTCGTTCACCAACTTTTTGGCCTTAATGTCTTCCTTCTCACTGACGGTACTGCCCGTGTCGTCCTCGTCCTCGAAGGGGTTGTAGCTGGACTGGGACCTCACTGACTGCGCGGGGTTTCCTGGGACACTAAGGGTGCTAGTGGGAGAGAGAGTGCGTTCAGGGGACCCTCCTGCAGCTCCAGGAGCTGGCCGGCCCCCGGGGAAGGAGGACGTGGTTGGGACAGGAAGGCAGCATTCTAGCCACGAGACACCCGTCGAGAGCCTATGAGAGAGCAAGCTTTCTGGTTCCTTCCTCATATCGTGTG
>NW_006408615.1:9002500-9003358 GCF_000296735.1 Chrysochloris asiatica | reverse complement strand
GGTGTCTCTCCAGAACAGGCAGACGGGCCCCAGCTCTCTGGACCACAGCTGAGCACCAGAGGGCTCAGCAGACTGTCCCCTGACCCTCCAGGGTTGCAGCTGACCAAACAGGCCCAGACTCGGTGGAGGAACCCTTCTAGGAAGAAGGAAGGGCCCCTTTGGTGCTCCAGAGAGAACTTTCATCCTGGCCAAGTCCTGGGTGAGAGTGAAGTGCTGTAACGGAGGCCAGACAGGACGTGGATAGAGAGGAGGGACACCAAGTCACAGGGCTGTGTGGACTAGGAGGGAGGCTTGGTGACCCTGAGCCTGCTGGCTGCCTGCATCCAGGCCATGCACTGGGGACCACCGGGCCTGCCTCGCTCCTTGGTCCTTTGCTGAGAGGGAGCTGGTGCAGGGCAGCTGAACTCTTACAGGCCTGGCCAGTCATGAGGCAGAGCTACCTCTGAGGCGGGGTTCTGCTCTGCCCCTCAGGCCGGTCCCACAGGTTTGCTACCATGGCACTAGAGGCCGCTGACTGCCCAGGCTGCGACTGAGCGACGTCAGCCAGTCATCCAGGGAAGCCAGCTTCCAGGAAGTGGTTATGAACACTGAGTCCAGGAAGCAAGAGAAAGGCCTAGCCTAGCACACACTTTCCAGAAGGTTCTAACGACTTCAGTCCCACCTCTTCTATCTACAGTAAACAATGAGGTCAGCAACCACCAACGCTCTAGGCAAACAAGTGACCTGAAAAGGGGGAGCCCTCTCCTGCCAGCCCTCAGGAACTCAGGGCAGGCCTTCCAGGACCCCCAGGCTCCGATGTAAAGACCACCACCCATGTCCGGCACAGGGCAGGCCTTCCAGGACCCCCAAGCTCTGATG
>NW_006408615.1:8962590-9002355 GCF_000296735.1 Chrysochloris asiatica | reverse complement strand
TGATGTAAGGACCACCACCCATGTCCGGCACTGTCCGGCACAGGGCAGGCCTTCCAGGACCCCCAAGCTCTGATGTAAGGACCACCACCCATGTCTGGCACAGGACAGCCGCCGCTGCTCCTGGCACCACGGAGGCCTGCCTGCCGCGTCACAGCCAGGTGAAGAGGTGAGCCTCCTGGGGCAGGCCCCCGCGAGGGCTCACCTGCCATGCTTGTTCTGCAAGGACCCATCTCCTGTCTGGTTGATGCCCGTCAGTGTGACGCCATCAGCCGCCTTCTTCTTTTCTCTCCGGCTGAGCGTTCGATTCAGGTCTGCGGACCAATCCTGGGCAACGGGAATTGGGAAGTCCATGTGTCAGAAAGCAGGTGGGTTTAGAACACGAGACCTGAAAGCCAACCTTCCGCCCTCATGACTGGCTGCCGTCTACTTCCCCGTCTGCCAGAAGACCTCAGGCACCTGACCAACTAAGGCCAACTAGGGATGCCTCCTCAAAGGGTACGGTGCCAGCCCAGTTATACCAGGGGCAAGGGTGGGCAATGACAATGACAAAGCAGGGCTGCCCACGCAGTCCTGAGTCTTGATCCTGCCTGGCATGGCCGCAGCTCCTCTGGTTTATGTCTCTGGTTCACAGCGGGCCAAGGGCCCTGGACTACAGATGACCTGGGGGCCCAGTTGCTACTGCCCACTGAAAGGGCAGAGTACCAGCAGACTGGTGCCAGTCTGCACACCATGTCGTGTGACCACTGGGCTGCCTGGGAACTTTCCTGCTGCCCTGACAACTCACCCAGCTCCACCCCGGGGGCTGCCACTTCCTAGCACTTAGGGCCTTTATCAGCGCACAGAGAGCTGGCAAGGGGGGGGGGGGCGGCCAGGGGAGGGGGCTACGGGCTCACTTTCCAGCAGTGTCTATGTCTACACTTTCTTCTGATGGAGTCTCCTTCCCTCCACCCGTCCATAAGCTGCCCTGCTCACGCGGATTCACAGAGCTCCCTCAGCCACTGCAAGCCCACATCTCGTCTGTCCAGTTGTCAGAGGAGAAAACTGAGACCCAGGAAGAAAAGGCCATGTGCCCACCCATGTCTACTAAAGTGTCTCCTGGCAGATAGAGTGCTGAATGGAACTGGGACCTCTGTATCCCCAGTGACCTTTCAAACAGAAGCATGCTGATGGGCAGGAGACCCAAATACCAGGGGGACCCGGATGGAAGGGCAGCTACTGTGTAACACCTTCCACAACAAAAACAGCATCGCCCACCACAGTTCTGTGACCCGCACTGGTCCCCTCTGTTGTTCTTGTTAGGTGCCGTCAAATCAGTTCCGATTCACAGCAACCCTCTACCGGGTTTCCAAGGAGCACATGGTGGATTTGAACTGCCAACCTAGTGGTTCACAGTCCAGTGCTGATCCTACATCCCCACCCCACCCTACATGCCCCCAAATGGCTGCAGTGAGCGAGTCAGCCAGAAAACAGAAACTTACTTCGTCCTTGTGGCATGTGGGAAAAAAACAACAATTTTGTTAGAGAGAGCCACACGAGACCTGGTCTGGGTTTGGCTTTTTTGGTGGGTGCACAGGAGACACAAATCCGTGGGCCCTAGGCTGCCATCTGCACAGGGGGGAGAGGTCTGTCCCTGTCCCCGGAGGGCCTCTACTTGGGGGGCCCAGCCCTGCTTTCCTCTGTGGAAGTGGCTTCCTACCAGGAACAGGGGGGCTGTGTGGAGAAGCACAGGGGTGGGGGGGACTGGAAGCCCCCCAGACTAGGAGGGGACCACAGAGCATGCTGTGCACTGGACCAGGTCCTGGGCTGAGAACTCCCCATAACCTGAGAACACAGGTGCTGTTGGCACCCCCAGTTCACATGTGGTCAAACCGAGTCACAGAAAAGGCAGCTGCTCTGCTTCACCTGCTGTACAGCTGGGGCCTCACCCAGTCAGGGGAAGCCTGCCAGCCCTGGGACAGCAGGACCCGAGGGCCCTCCTTCTGCACCGCCATCGGGAGTCTGGGGGTGGCTGTGACCCCGTCCTAAAGCTGGAAGAATCGTGAACTGTATAAGCCCCTTGCCTTTTGCATCAGAAAGATACTGGCACGTTCAGACCCACAAAAATGGAAGAAAGTGAACAACTCATCCCCAACATTTACTGGTTGAATTTATGATCAGAAACACATAAAAGGCCTGCGTGAGAGGTCAGGAGAGCCCCTTTGTCCTCTCCCTTCCCCCCACCCCTTTAGGGCTGGGAACCATAAAGGGAGGGCCACCAGGCAAGCAAGGTCCAGTCAGACATTCTCCACTGCAGCTCCCATGGGGCTCCAGAGGCTCAGCAGCGATACCTACGTCCCCTGGGCCCCTGGACACCCACGTGTCGATATGGCAGGTGGGCATAAAGGTTTTTGCT
Organism: Chrysochloris asiatica; assembly: GCF_000296735.1. Lineage (NCBI taxonomy): Eukaryota > Metazoa > Chordata > Mammalia > Afrosoricida > Chrysochloridae > Chrysochloris > Chrysochloris asiatica. The sequence goes on along the minus strand of NW_006408615.1, from coordinate 8,999,963 downwards.
CTGAGTATGGAACATTCAGAAACACCATCTCCTGGAGACTCAGTGAGCCCAGCCCCTCTTCCCATGGCTTCCCTTACCTCAAACTGCGGCCAGTTCATGGACATGCCAGGCCCGTGGTTCGCTCGGAACCATCTGAGGTCCTCCACTGCATCTGCAGTTTTGATGTTCTGCTCCAGGTCACGGTAGATGTTTTTGTAACTGAATCACAGAGAGGAGCCGGAAGCAGCCATCAGTCCTCCTGGCCCGGCCACCAGCCAGTACCTTGGAATTACAGCTACCCTGGGGCCAACCCACAATGGAGACCGCTCTATGTGACCCACATGCCAGCACGTACACAGTGTCCACAGAGGTGGGAGCACAACTTCTGACAACGTCACTTTCAGTTAAACCAGGTAGAGGCAGGTAAGCTTCGCTCTGTGTCTAGAGAACACAAAAGGCACTGAACGGATGGGGCTTGAAAAGCTGGCTACCATTACTAGACATCTGACCAAAGATGCCACAGGATACTGGTCACAAGGAGAACATGCTGAACAGAATTGTGATTCTCCTGGAAGCCAGGCTTCCTAGAGCCATGGAGGTTGGGGAACCCCGAAAACCACTGCCTTGAGATCAACTTCAAACCTGAAACCAAAAACATCCCCTGAAGCCTTCTGAAAGCAGCGCCACTAGTCAGGGATGCACATCGTGAGCATGGGGCCTTTTAAGATCTGTCGAGATGGGATCAAAGTGACAACAAGCAGCAACTCGAAAGACTGCGTGGGAAACTTGGGCAGTGAGTTTCTGGGGCCGGGGGGGGGGCAACAGTTTATAAGAGGAGGGTGAGACTAGGTCTGCAACGCAAAGAACGTCATCAATGCCAAGAGACTGTGCATGTAGACACTCTTGATGTATATTCTCAACAACAAAAAGAAAATAAGTTATTGAAAAAGGATGTGTATGTGCTGGCATGTGGGCCTCATGGGGCACCAGAAAAGCCCCCCACCAAACCCATCACCATGGCGTCAGTTCTGACTCAGACCCTGTAGGGTAGGCAGAATAGGACTGCTCCTCCACAGGCCCCCAGGGCTGTAAATCCGCACAGAGGCACGCAGCCTCCTCTTCCTCTCACAGAGCCGCTCGTGGCTGGCAGCTGAGCGCTTTAACCACTGTGCTGCCAGGGATCCTAACTGTTACTGTTGTTGTTGTTAAGTGCCATCGAGTCACTGCGACCCTGCTTAGAGTTTCCGAGGCTTTAAATGGTGTCCTGCTCGGACCAGTGGGCTGGGGACCCCGAGCATGTAATCACAGTGAGAAGACGTGCTGGATGACACGCCCGCCATGCCCCCCGCCCCCGAGACCTGGTTTCCAGCTAACAGGGAACCCACCTGGCCACGGTGGACAGGTCTAGGTGCCTCTGCACTTCCAGCAGAACCTCCCGGAAAAAGCGCAGCCGCTTCTCCTCAAACTGCTGGCATTGCTCGAACACCTGCTCCATGTTCTCCATGTACTGGGGGGTGCCCTGGTCCAGCTCCTTCAGAGACTTCTCGTACTTCTCTTTGGTCTAGAAGAAAGGGCACAGGCCAGGTGAAGTTCCACGCGCCCCCTAGATCATCGCCGCCAATTCCAGGGGCTGGAAGGACGTGTGCTGGGGCTTCAGGGAGCCAGAGGAGGGGGTCCTGCAGGGGGTGTTGTACTGCGCAGCGGCAGCTTTGGGGGGGGGGCGGGGCAGAAATGGGAGACAAGGCACTTAGGGGGCTCCAGGCTGGATGAAGCATGAGGCGTTGGGTTGTGGGGTGAAGGTGGGGGAATGAGGAGGTGAAAAGGAAGGCTCGTTTGGACTTTGCAAGGGAGCCTCTTGTCGCCAGATGCTCTGGGTTCCTAGGCCAGACGCAGGCAGACTCAAACTCATGCTGGACCATGAGGTTAGTGCCAGGGGGCTGGGATCTGTGCCCTGCTGGCCCAGGAACCCCACCTGAGCCGTGCTCAGTCTGACTGGACCTGGCTCAGACAGAATTTGTTTTACCAAGAGCTCTGGTGACTCACTAGGTTAAGCACTGGTCTGTTAACTGCAAGGTTGGCAGTTCTCACCCACCTGCTTCCGTCAAGATTTACTGTCTCGGAGACCCTAAGGAGCAGCCCTACTCTGTCCCCGAGCATCACTCTGCAATGGCATCAACTCGAGGCAGTGGGCAGAGTGATCCCCGGGGCCTGCCAACACCTGGGGACAGAAGGACGGAATCCAGCAGGCCTGAGCCTTGGTCTGTATGGGTGCTCACCCAGGTGGACCTGCTGGGTTTTTCAGGTGCCAGCCAGGCAGTCTGGTGGAAAACGGTCTGCTGGCTCTTCCGTCACCAAGGATCTGACAAGTGGGCCAACAGGCTCAGAGTGCACGGTCTGAAGACCACCCTTAGGCTGCATTTCTGCGTGCCACCGCCAGTCCGGACAGGTTGGGAAGCAGAGACAGGCAACCAAACCTGGGCTTCTCTCAGAGGGAGGCACCACCCACCCCACTCCTGGCCCCTGGGCAGCATGAGGGTGCAGGAGCCAGAGCAAGGGCTGAGCATAGGGTGCCTTCTGGATTAAGGCCGGGGGTCCAGTGACACTGCAGACCAGGGGGACCTGGGCTAGCAGAGCGTCCTGAGGGCTCCTGAGCAGACGGTGGGGTGTTGGGCCCTGCCCACAGAGAGGCTGCAATGAGCGTCCTCGTTCACTTGGATATACGCACACCTGTCCCAGTGAGCCCTTTGGCACACCTCTGGCCTGCTGTCTGCTTTTTGGCCAGGCCTCCAGCTCTGTCAGACACAGTTACTCGGGCCTGGCTGCTTCTGGCCCACGTTCCCTCCCAAGCCACTCCATCTGGCTGGGTCTACACTTGGCTTCTGCTTTTTCAGTCAGATAAACTCACTTCTTAGAGGAAGAATTCTGACTGTGTCCCCTGCATACTCATTCACTGACAGGACAGGCGGGCCTGCTCTACAATCCACGTTTTTGTCAGAAATCCGTCTTTTCCCCTGTAGCTTAGGTGTATGTGTGCTTCCCTCTGTATCCATTATACAACTGATTCAAACCTCGATTTCTTCATTTTCCCCTCTAGACAGTATCTACTGACTGTCTCTCACTCTAAATAAAAAACGACCAAGTTCGTCCGCTGACATTCCCTCACCCAAACTCTCCACATCTGGTTTTGCTGTGTTATCGTCCTGAGTGATTTGCAGCCACTCAGCATTTTAAATAAGACCCCAGACTCTCCATTCATGAGATTTCGCTGTGGAGAGCTGTCTCGGGCATGCAGATGCCGCGGAAGGGCTGAGAGCTCCTGAGCATGACTCTGGTCATGAGTGACCTTATCTGCCTCCACCAGTATCTGGCTTACTCGTCAGGTGACAAAACCAAACCACCTGGTGTAAACTGGGGAAGGAGCAAGCACAGTGAGGAACCATGACCAAGCAGCCAAGGATCCCAGCCCCCAACCCCCCGTAACCTGTTTGGGGGCCTCCACCCAGTCTCCTTAACACCCCACCCCTCCAGTTCCAGCCTAGAGGGCTCTCCCCACCACCATAGGCCCCAAATATCATCTCCACTGACACCTCCACCCCGGGTCTCCCTCACACCGTCCCCCTGGAACAGGCCTCCCCTAACACGTGCTCAAATCTGAGGGGTCTGAGGAGTTCAAGTCCCAGCCCCCACATCACTATGGTATCTGCCCCCCCACCCCTCAGGAAGAGCCAGGCCAAACTAGAAAGACGCAGGCGAGCCTTTGGAAGTGGCCACCAGGAGTGCAGCCATGCTCCCTCCTGGGCCTCGTCTTGACTGGTCTCAGGCCCTGTTCTTTGAAAGCGTGGATTCTGGGATACCTGCTCTCTCTGGCTGTAAATCAAGGACTCCCTAGGCCCCTACTAGAATACATGGGTCTCTGGGGTCCTACAAAGGCTGCCAGGACTAACCACGTGGGACTCATGTTCTTGAGTACTTGGCTCCACACTCCGCCGAGAACAGCCCTAGGCACCATCGCCCTCCTCCCAGTGCCCAGCACAGAGCAACAAAGGACGGGCAGTGAGTGGGGACTCGTTCCAACAGCAAGGTCGACTCTAAACCCTGTGACTCTGGAACCTTCCCAGTAGGAAGACCACCTGGGCCAGTGGGCACTTGATGGTGGACATGGTGTTTTCACAGCATGACCCCAAGTAATGAGTGTCCACTCGGCTGCCTGGCCACTGCCCAGCCTGCAGGACCGCTCTACCCTCCCAGCCCTTGTGTCTCCTCAGGTCACTGGGCATTCAAGGCCACTGCCGGTGACAGTCCCACCTCCATGCTCCTATACAAGCTGCCGGCAGCCGTCCCCTCACCTCATCCCCAGAGTACCATGACCCCCTCCCTCCCCTGGGTTCCTAGCACCTGGTTCCCACATCTGTCAGGTGGGCATCATAGGCCGGGTGAGGCAAGGTGCTGACCTAGACAGCCTCCAGCAAGCCACCAAACCAAGCAAGCACATGCAACATTCACACTCAACACGGGGACAAATGCTACAAGGCACCTCTCACCTTGAGAACATCTTGCTTGCATCTTTCTACTTTGTCTTGCAATTTCTTAAGCTGCTCGGGGTTCAGGGACGGGTCAGCTTTGCTGTTGCTTTCTCTCGATATGGCCAGCTTCTCCTCCTTGCACGCGGCATGGTAAGCTTTCTTTGCTGCTTCCACCTGTGAGAACAACGAACTCCTCAGGCCACATCTCTCAAGTTCAAAGCCTTGTCTAGGTAGTTCCCCAAGCGTGGGAAATGTCTGGGTTGTCAAGGGAGTGGGAAAAGCAACTAGACTCACAGACGCTCAGGCCATGTGCTACGCCAGGCACCAGGAGGTACTGTGCAGGACAAGTCTTGGTGCCTCACGAGTCTCATGCCTCCAGGCAGGAGACAAAGGCACAAGGGCCCCACTGAGAATGGCCATCAGGAGGCGGGCTGCGCCTCAGGAAAGAGGGAGGGTGACCACTGGTGGGCAGGTCATGGGCATCGATACAGCAGAGCCAGAGGAATTCTCAGTATGGAGACAAGGAGGCAGAATGTGAAGGAGGCATGAGAGCAAACCCCACGGGTATCTATAGGAAGAACATTCTAGCAAGAGCAAAGCCATCAGTGGAGGACTAAGGTGCACCTGACCCAAGTCATGGTATTCTCAATAGCCTCATATGTGACAATTAGACAGTGAATAAGAAAAACCACAGAACTGATGCATTTGAGTTATGGTGTTGGAGGAGAATATTGAAAGTACCATGGACTACCAGAAGTACCAACCAATCTGTGTTGGAAGCAGTGCAGCCAGAATGCTCTTTAGAAGCCAGGATGATGGCCAGACTTTGTCTTCCATATTTCAGACATATTATCAGGAGGGACCAGTCCTTGGAGAGGATACCATGATTGGTAAAGTGGAGGGTCAGAGACAGAGAGGACGAATCCTAAAGAGACGGATTGGCACAGTGGCAGCAGCAATGGACTCAAGCTTAACGACGCTTGTGAGCATGATGCAGGACGGGCCTGTTGTGTTCTGTTGTGCACAGGGTCACTAAGAGTCAGACTGACTGGGCGGCACCTAAAAACTGGACAAGTTCCCAGGGCTGGGGGTGGGGGTGTGGGGTGAGCTACCTCTTTCAGCTTCTTGGCCCAGGGCTTCTGTGCCTTCCGGAAGCCATCCTCAGCTTCCTTGGTCTCCTTGAAGCTGCCCATCATCTGCTTGTGGAAGGCCTCCTTCTGCCAATTCTTGATCTTCTCGAAGTCCTCATTCATCAGTGAGGCCTTCACCTCGAGGTGCAGCTCACTCACTCTCTCGGCCTCAGTCATGACAGCCAGCCAGGCCTTCTCCACCGTCCCATACTGCGGCCCTGGTACGGGGGAGAGGAGCCGGGGTTACTTGGTGCCAGGTGGCGATGACTACAGGGAGCATCCCACAGCCATTAAACCGGAATCTCAGGCCAGCAGCTCGGCTACTTGGCCACAGGCTTCCCTTTGATTGTCTAGATAGCTCTCTCAGTGGCTGTACCTTTTTAGTTCCCTGGGATGAGGCAAAATACAGAACTGAAGGTAACCCTGTCATTCTATTCACAGGGAAATTGGGGGGGATGGCACAAGCTCTTTAGAAAACTCAATGTCTGTAGTTTGAAAGTTGTAATCTGCTCAAGTCTGGCAGAAAGCAGGCTGCCCCCACCCACCCCTTCCTTCCTTCTGTGGCCGGCTCCCTCGAGTGCTGTCCCCTCATTCTACCAGACACAGGTCCTCCCTAGGGCCAGGCCCACTCTGACTTGTCCTCATGATCCCTACCTGCTGAGAGCCTGGCTCAGAACAGGCGCACAAACTGCTGGTGGAGCTAGGGACCCTGTCCTCGGCCAAAAGGCTGTCCCACCTTGGGGGAAGGGAGGAGACCCATACCTAAATCTCTACATAGTGGGGGGTTCCCGAGTCCCCTCAACCCTCCTTACTCACTGCTCCCAGGCCTTCATCCAGACTGTCTGTTCTGTTAAGGGGCGGGGTGGGGAATGAGTAATATGACAGATGTTCCAGGCCTGTCCTCAAAGGGGCACATGGCTCTGGGGCTTGGGGACAGCAGCAGTTTGACCTTTGGACCCATGTGTCCACATAGGGCATGTCAGGTCTGCAGACAGCTGGATGCTGACAGGGGGTCCTGGGCTGGGTGGGAATACAGCAGTCGTCACAGCTCCTTTCCGGGAGGGGGCTGTCCCATCTCCCAGGCTTGTCCCCTACACTCAGTCTCTGGGTACTGCTTGTTATAAGGCCGTGCTGGGCCCCTCGAGCATCAACCGCAGATGTCTCATGTAGAGCGGTACTGTCCCAGTCTCAGAAACAAAGACAAGTAGCTGGGGCCCCTCCTCCCGGGATCCAGCCCAGGCTCTGGCTTTTCCCAGGACAGCCAGCCACTGTGGAGAAGCCGGCCCCAAACACCCACCGAGAAGCCCCTACTGATGGGCTTCTGCCCTATGATCCCACCACCCACCAGGCCCCCTTTAGGACCGGGCAGTGAGTCCCACAAAGGCGGCCCCCAGCCCCCAGCAGCCTTCTGACTCAGCTTCAGTCTTGCCTTTCAATTTCAAGATCAAAACCAGCTAGACGTCAGCTGCTCACCTTACCTGGCCTGCTGTCTGTCCAAGTTTAAAAATAAACTACACTCAGACTCACAAACCAAGGCGCTGCGTGTATGTGCTAGAAGCTTCCTCAGGTCTGGCCCTTAGGAGCTGTTCTGAGTTAGACTGGCAAGTGGAGATGTGCCGGCAGAATGACAAGACTGAACAAGGGGTTCACTGCTGTTTGCAGAGGGCATTCCAATGGCCCTAAGAAAAAGGGTGGGCACACACAGCCTGGGCTGGTGGGCTTACATGCTGGGCTGCTCGCGAGACAAACCAGTCCTTGCCTCATCTGCACAAGTTTAAGAGGAAAGTGGTCCAGAGCCCCTAGCTAGAGGGGGCACCTACCCTTGTCCACCAGCTGCCTCCAGCGCCGAGCCCACTCTGTGAGCTGTTGCGCATACGCCTTCTCGATGCGAGCCCTCTCGTGTAGGCAGTTCATGAGGTCACTGCACAGCCGGTGACCATCGTCGATCCGCTTCACCGTCCGCTTGTAGTTCCCCACCTGGAACGCAGAACACACTGTGGGCATGGGCCCCCCAATGCTGCCCGAAGGCTTCTGAACAACCCAGACAAGCCTCTTCAGTTTATTACAAACAAGACCTCACGGACCAGCAGGCCGGCGAGGGGACTGGGCAGTGTGGGCAGGGCTGGGATAGAGGGACATGCGTGCAGGGAAGACCCATGGGTGCCACAGACAGCTCGTGGAGTGACATCTAAGCAAGATGGGGATTTCAACAGAAAAATCATGACTTTCAGAATTGACAGTAAACAACCCTACAAGTCACGCCTAGGCTTTCTGGGTCATTATAGGCACAGATGTGTTTCCAGAGGCCTCAGGTTTACAGCCACCACTGTCAGCAGGACCCATGGCCTCCCACTTTACTGAGCACCCGCCCCCACAAATATCACTCCCCCAAAATGGTGTATTGTAAATCCTACCACCTCTATGCCTGTGGCTATAATTCCACACGGAGAGTATGTTCACAGGCCATGTATGAGTCCGTGTCTTTTGAGATGTGAAAGAAATTAAACAAAGTAACAGAGAAGAACTAGGGTAGGAGAGATGCCAAGTCACATGGAGATGCCCAGGGAATCAGGAAGCCAGGAAGCATGACTGAAAAGGCAAAGACATTCCTTCAGAGGGTGGGAGCAAGGCGCACCGAGAGAGAGGGAGAGAAAGACTGAGGGTCTTTCCCTAGAGCTACTGTCCTGGCTTCGGACTCCTAGCGTCTGAAACTGTGAGGAAATAAATGTCTGTCTGTTAAAGCCACTCCACCCCCCCTTGCGGTATTTCTGTGTTAGCAGCACAGGAAGGAGGACGAATCGCTACCATTTTACAGGTGAGGAAGTGGAGGTTTAGAGAAAGCCGTTCCAGAGTCAGCCTCAGTGGAGGGGCGGGCACTGAAGGCCGCGTTACAATCGGCTTTGTGTCTAGTAAAGCTGAGACACTCCCTGCCTTGCTGGGGGGTGGGGGTGGGGGCAAGGTGAGTTTTGAACCTTTAAAAGGAGAGACTAGCTTATCTCAATGACAAATCTAATCGAATACCTGGGAGCACGGGGTGAAAATACAAGTGTTGTTCAGTAGGTTTCCTTTCCTGAGTCACAGGTTTAGAAGGATACAAGGTACGTATACTGGGCACCCAGAGGGCAAAAGTCAAAGAACAGATGGCTGACAGAGTCAGCCCCTCCCTCATACTGTCTTCAAGACTCTCTGAGCCCCATCTGTCAGGTCTATCTTTTCTAAATGCCCATCTGCCTGGCAAAGCATGCTGGGCATTTCAGCCGTGTGTGGTCGCAGGCTGGAAAAGGTCCAGGCAAACCTGGGCCCCGCTTTTGCAGAAAACAATCGCTTTCTCTTGGCACTGCAGGATGTCTAGACAAACCAAGCAGCCTGCTCAACTTGGAGTTCTCAATGGTTCAAACTACCCACTGTCTCCTCCTTGTGAGCCAGGGACCCAAGAAGGTCACGGAGACAGCTCCAGAAGAGGGTGGGACCCAACCTCGCTAAGGAACAGACTCACAGAGGGAGCCCTGTTAGGAGACAGCCCAAGAGAGGGCTGGGCTGTCCAGAGGTCAGAGTCCTCAGTGAGCAGCAAAGGGTCCTGGAAGTCGGCTGACCTGGATGGCCCCCTCTACAGCCCCTTGGCCCAGATGTGATCCAGCTGTGCATCCGAAGCAAGACTTGGCAGCCAGCGGGGACACAGATGCTGAGCCTGGGCATTCCACCCAGAGAGCCAGCAGCCCATGTGGGGAAGGCACAGCCAGAATTTTCACAACTCGCTCACTGCCCTTCACACAGGGCTTCGCTGTGGTTTTGAAATTCACAGCAGGAAGGAAAAAGACCCCCACCCCCACCCCCCAATCAGGACTGCTGAGCTGGTGGTGAGGGGAGCTAATGTAACTGGTCAGTACCCCCATGCTGGTAATCGCTGCAAAACCTGAGGGGCTTCAAAATGTTTGTGGAAAATGGAATCAACAGATAATGAAATTTCCCCACAAAGAGTCTGAAGCCCCTTTGTATATTCTGACTCTCCAGACACCTGCCCACCTAACTAATTTTTCAAAACCCAGGAGAAAGATTTGGGGGGAATGGGGTGTATTTCTCAACACGTCACATGCTGTCAGAATCTATCAGCACCTCAGTAACTGCTATTCAGATTTAGATGACAGACAGACAGACAGCTACCCAACTCAGGAAAACAGCCTTGCTGAGTATCCGCAATGATGCCGTTTTAAATTTAAATACAAGCTTTTCTGTGGAGGGCTCCCAGGGCTGCCTGCAGGAAGAGCCAGTGGCCATGCTGTGAGCAATCCTGGGTCCAGGAGGCAGCCTGGCCAAGCCCAGAGTCCAGGGAGATAACAGGCACTGTGATGGCCCACCTGCCTGCCGCCCTGTTCCATGACATCAGATCCACGCACAGGACATTGACTGTGCCCACCTCCATAAGCCACCACTGATGGAGCAGTCTGTCTGTCTGTGTCCCTGAACCAAGTCCTGCAGTCCGTGCTGATGCTGTGACAGACTGAGAAGGTACAGGGAGCCTCTGAGTGGTTCTGACAAATGTACAGTGTGGAAAAGGGGGGATTATAATGCCATGTTTCCATCAACATTTTGAAGCCCCCTCATATAACCTCAGCTTACCCAAGGTCTACAGCGTTTCCGTTACTTACCAAATTCCTCTGCCCTCTTACAATCAACTCCCTCCCGCTACAGCCCCCCACAACCATCGATGCCCAGGATAAATGGAACCCTTTGTGATTGGCTTCTGTCACTAGACACTGGTTCATGTAGTCATGACATGGGTCAGTCTGTCATTCTCCTACGCTGCTGTGAACAGGCTTGCCTTATCCTGTTGAAGGACAATTGGGCTGTTTCCTGTTTGGAGCCATTATGAATAAAGAGGCTAAGATATTTACCTACCGGCCTTTGTGTGTCCATGCGCGTTCACTTCTCTTATGTGAACACTTCTGAGTAGGGCTACTACGTAGAAGTGGACATTTTACTTTGTCAGAAATCGTCCAACTATTACCGAAGGGGTTGTGTTGTTCTGGGTTTCCATCAGCACGTGGCATTGCTGTCGGGACTTTAGTCACCCCTTGTTGCTGTTGTTGTTACGTGCTGTCAAGTCGGCTGCAATTCACAGTGACCCTATGTAGCGTTTCTGAGGAACAGCTAGTGACCTTGAACTGCCAACCCTGCAGTTCAAACATGCAGTCCAGTGCATTATCCTACAGCACCACACCAGGCCTCCATGTGGTATACAGCGGTATCTCTTTGTGATTGGAGCCCTGGGTAGTGCGCACAGTTAAGCACTTGACTACTCTCCTCTCACCTCTCAGTAGGTCAGGCTTCTAATTGGTCCTCTGTTCTCCTGTGCCCTAGGGTGTAAGAAGCCCACTTCAGACAAGCTTGGTTCTGGAGGTGGCTGTGCAGAGTCTGGGCTGGCTGGAGAAACAGCGCAGAACCAGATTCCGCAGGCTCTGCCTGAAGCCGGGGGTTCTCATTACGGGATGCACCAGCTCCGCGTCCTCCTGACCGGCCTTTCCAGGATCGTTTCCAGCAGGATCCAGATTGTGTCTGCTTCCACGGTTCTGCAGCCCATGTACTCCTGGCCACTACTTTCCATGGACACTGTGACCAAGGGCAGCAGACAAGTTGCCTCTCTGGAAACAGGTCAGGGGGCATCTGGTGGGCAAGAGAGGGAGGCTCACTGGTAGCTAGCTGTTCTGAGCCTCCTACCAGCGCCACACTACTATTAGCAAAGGGCACCATTGCGGTACCCATGTCACCAGACACACACACACACACGAGGGGGGCGCTGTTTCCAAAAGGTCATGGGAAAATGGAATTAAAAAAGAACGGACCACACAGAGGCATCTAAGTAGATAGACCTGCTGTTCTGATTCCAAAAGGCCACAGCCTTAAAAACCCTATGGAGCACAGGTTCCACTCTGACACACTTGGGGCCACCATGGGTCCGAAGCAACTTAAGGGCAATCTAGGGATAATGAAATACATTGCTTTAGGAAAACAATACATCATACATGCTGAATTCTAAAACTCATTTTAGATGAAATAAATCTGCATTTTAAGTTAAAAAAAAAAAAAAAGAAGAATGGAATTTTCCAGGAACCTTTTGAAGCCCTGTTACATATATATAATTAGGATCCCTGGAGACTCAATGGTTAAGCACTTGGCTACTAAATAAAAGGTTGGCAGTTCAAACCCACCAGTGTTTCAACAGGAGTAAGACCTGGAGTTTAGTTCCCAAGGACAGTTCTACTCTGCCACATGGGGTTGGACGCTGTGGGTTAATGCGCTGGAATGCAAAGTTGCTTTGAACCGCAAGGTCAGTGGTTCAAGCTCACTAGCTGCTCCTCGGAAACCCTATACAGAGTCGCTATGAGTTGGAATCAACTCACTGGTATTTAACAACAACCTATATGATTACAGTTTTAAACATTAAGAATTTCTGTTCAGCAACCCACAGGATAGGAAAATGAATGGAAAACTCCCAAATATGGTCTCCCACCAATGTGGTCTGCCCACCACTCATCTGTCAGTTTGTCATACTGTGGTGGCTTCCAAGGAGCATTCTGGTTGTACTGCTTCTAAAACAGATTTGTTTATTCTTTTGGTGGTCTATGGCATGTCTAATATTCTCCTCCAACACCGTAACTCAGATGCATCAATTCTTCTGTGGTCTTCCTTATTTAATGAACTATTGTCATATGCATATGAGACTAAGGAAAATATCATGGCTTGAGTCAGGTATACCTTAGTCCTCAAACTGACATGTTTGCTCTTTAATACCTTAAAGAGAGGTCTTGTGCAGCAAATCTGCCTAATGTAATACGTCATTTGACTTCTCAACTGCTGCTTCCAAGAGTGTTAATGATTGATACGAGCAAAATAAATCCTTTAACAACTTTACCTTTTCTCCATTTATCATGATGTTATTGATCGGTCCAGTGGGGAGGATTTTTGTTTTCTTTATATTGAAGTGTAACCCATACCGAAGGCTATGATCTTTGATCCTCATCAGTATTTTTGGTCTTCTTCCCTTTCAGTAAGCAGGATTGTATCATCTGCATATTATAGGTTGTCAGTGAGTTTTCTTCCAATCCTGCTGCCATATTCTTCTTCATATAATCCAGCTTCTCGGATTATTTGCTCAGTGTACAGATTTAATAAGTATGGTCAAAGAATACAACCCTGACACACACCTTTCCTAATTTTAAACCGATCGGTGTTATTTTGTTCTGTTTTAATGATTGCCTCTTGATCTACGTAGTTTCCTCATGAGCTCAATTAAGTGTTCCGGAATACTCATTTTCTTCAGTGTTGTCTATCATAGCTTGTCATGATCCACAGAGTTGAAAGCTTTTACGTAGTTAAAAAACACAGGTAAACATCTTTCTGGTATTCTCTGTTTTCTGCCAAGATCCATCCTGAAGGCTTTACTCCATTAGCGACATCACAGTCAACTCGACTGTGAGGAGGTAGCTCTCTCCTAGTCGCGGTCTCATTTTCCAGCACTCTCGCTGACAATATTCTGGTGCTCATCATGTTTCAATAGCCAATATTTTAGCGCTCCACTGGTATACATAAGGTTCTCAGTGACTACATATTTGGAAGTAGTCCGTCTCTCCTTCTCTGTAGTCTGCTTTAGTCTAGAAGCTCAGCTAAAACCTGTCCACCATGGGTGTAACCTGCTGGTAATTAAAATATCAGCGGTAAAGATTCCATAATCACAGCAGCACGCAAGCTATCACGGCACGGCGCACTGACAGAGGAGTGGCATTGTTGTTGTTAAGTACCATCGAGTCAGTTCCGACCCATAGCGACCCTGTACAGGGTTTCCGAGGCTGTAAATCTTTACGGGAGTAGAAAGCCTCATCTTTCTCCCACGGAGCGGCTGGTAGTTTCGAACCGCTGACCTTAAGGTTCGCAGCCCGATTCGTAACCACTACGCTACGCATTAGTGAGCAGAAATGGACTGGCATTGATCATTTTGAATCAATCACATAGTTTACTATGCTGGGAACACCAAATTGACGCATTCACTGTCAAAAAGAACATTTCAAGACTTGCCTTAAGTACAGTGCTGTCTGTGATAGGATAAGATCCACACGCCTACAGGAAGACCAGTTAGCACCACTATTATGCAAATTATGCACCACCCACTACAGCTAGTGATGATGAAACTGAACATTTCTTCCAAATCCTTCAGTCTGAAATTGATCAAACATGCAATCAAGACAATATTTGTTGATAACAACTGTGATTGGAATGTCAAAGTTGGCAACGAAGAGGAAGAATCAGTAGCTGGAAAATTTGGCTTTGGTGATAGAAATGATGCTGGAGATCGCATGATAGAATTCTGCAAGACCAATGATTTCTCCATTGCAAAAACCCTCGTTAAACACACGAAAGGCAACGATACAGGACCTCACACAGGAATCCTATTGACTACATCTGTGGGGAGTGATGGACACCTGGTATGGCACTGTTGGATCAGCACTGGGCTGTGTACCACAAGGTCAGCTGTTCAAACCCACCAGCTGCTCCTTGGAAACCTTGTACATGGTCACTGGTTTTAACAGCACAGTGGGGAGTGATGGTAGAACAGCTCCATCTCCTCATCAGAAACAAGGCCAGGGGCCAGCTGTGGAACAGACCATCAATTGCTCATTTGCAAGTTCAGGCTGAAACTGAAAAAAAAAAATTAATATAACCATGAACCTATCTCAACTGAATTTGGAAACTATCTCAAGAACTGATTGGATGCATTAAACACTAACAATCAAAGACCAGAACTGTGGGATGACATCAAGGACACCGTACAGGAAGCAAGCAAAAGGTCATTAAGGAAATGATTTACAGGAAAGAAGGAAAAGATGAAAATGGATGTCAGAAGAAACTCTGAAATTTGTTCTCCAGCGTAGACATTGTAAAGGAAATGAGAGAAATGAGGAAATGAAAGAGCTGAACAGAAATTTTCAAAGGGCAGCTCAAGAAGACAAAGTTAAATAGTACAATGAAATGTGCAACAACCTAGAGTTAGAAAACCAAAAGGGAAGAACACGTTCAGCATTTCTCTAGTTGAAAGGATGGAAGGAAACATTCAAACCTCAACTTGCATTTCTGAAGGACTCCATGGATAAAATATTGAATGATGCAGAAAACTTAAAAAAAAAAAAAAAAGATAGAAGGTACACAGAGTCCCTGTATAAAAAAGACAAGGTTGATGCCCAACCATTTCAAGAGGTAGCATGTGATCAAGGGCCAATGGCACTACAGGAAGAAGTCCAAGGCACTGGTGACAAACAAGGTTCCAGAACTGACGGAATACAAATTGAAATCTTTCAACAAACTGATGCAGCACTGGGGGCACTCACTCATCTGTGCCGAGAAATTTGGAAGACAGCTTGGGAAAGATCCATATTTGTGCCCATCCTGAAGAGAGGTGACCCAAGAGAATGCAGAAATAATCAAACAATATCATTAGTATCACACGCAAGTAACATTTTGCTAAAGATAATTTAAAAATAGCTGCAAAAGTATAAACAACATATTGCATTATGCAAATCTGCTGCCCAAGACCTATTTAAAGTGTTCAAGAGCAAAGATGTCAGCTTGAGGACTAAGGTGCACATGATCCAAGTCATGGTATTTTCAACAGCCTCATATGCATGTCAAAGTTGGACAGTGAATAAGGCATTCCGACTGCAGAAGGACTGAGTTGTGGTGCTGGAGAAGAATACTGAAAAGTATTATAAACGGGCAGAAGAACAAACCAATCTGTGTTGGAAGAAGTACAGCCAGAACACTCCTTAGAAGCCAAGATGGCTTGACTTTGTCTCTCACACTTCAGACATGTTGTCAGGAGGGACTAAACCCTGGAGAAGAACATCAAGCTTGGTAAAGTGGAGGGTCAGTGAAAGAGGAAAGCCCCCAATGAGAAAGACTGGCACAGTGCCTACTGGGGACAACAGTGGTGGCTCAGGTAAAACTATCGTGAGGCTGACTCAGGACCGGACAGTGTTTCATCCTGTGGTATAAACAGAGTAACTCTGAGTTAGAACCAGCTCGAGGGGACCTGACATTGTGTTCTTTCTAACAGTGGTGAGGAACAACTCTGCCTTGTCCAGGAAAACCTGACACCCAACATGAAAAAGGCAGATCCTTTGGGAATTTAAGCAAGGGTATGAGTAGGCACATTCTGAGGGAAGAGGAAGTCTGGTGGTCCTTGGAGTTCTTTGGGACATTACTGACAACAGGGTTCAGCTCCATGGGCTGTGGGGGACCAAGCTTCTGTTAAGAATTGAATTATGGGCCATAGATCCTCACTCTCACACTTGGAGAGGGGATCCTGCTGGGAACAGGCTTTTCTTTGTTATGCTAATGCGGTCATGTCAGGGGGCGGGGACTGTGTCTTAACCAATAACGTTTGAGATATGAAAGAGCAGCTGAGGCACAGGGACACACCACAGGAAGACCAGAACCCAAGACAGGGAGAGAAAGCCTTCCCCTAGAGAGGGTGCCCTGAATTCAGATGTCTAACATGCTAAACTGTGAGAAAATGAATGTCTGTCTGTTAAAGTTACCCCCTCGTGATATTCTATAGCAGCACGAGCGGACTAAGGAACCCCATAAAATATAGTGGGAATTGGTTGGGCTACCAACCGCCAAGCAGTAGAATTCAAATGGACCTGCTGCTCCTCAGGAGAAAGACGAGGCTTTCTGCTCCCATAAAGATTTCCAGACTCGGAAACCCTGTACAAAGTCTCTATGAATCCACACCAACGCGACAGCCCAACACCACCAGTGAACACCTTTGAGTATAACAGCAGTATTTAGGTCAGTAAATACTCGTTTACCCTTCCACCTGATGTTTAGTCCCCAGGAAATGCTCACAGGGGTCACTGGACACTAGCAGTTTGTAGGGGCTGGAAGAGGCCCCTTGGTGAGGAACGTCGGGGTAAACAGGGTGGGAGAAAAAGGAATGAAGGTCCAAAAGAGAGTACAAGACAGAGATGCAGGATGGAGAGAGCCACGACCCCAGGGCCCCCTACCTGCCCTGCTCCTGGCCTCCCGATGTGGCTCAGCTCTTTTCCTGCCAGGAGGATGCCCTGGCTCATCCTGTGCTGGGGCTTGTAGGAGCACCCAGAGCACAGACCTATGTTACCTACACTTGCAGACAGGCGGGGCCGGCCCCCCATTGAGGACTTCTGCTGGCTGGTCCGCCTGGGGGCCACAAGGGCCCTTCCAAACACTGCCCCCATGGCTCCGTGTCTCAGCCTGTCTCACGGGTCACAAGCGCCAGGTGTAGGTCAGCCTCCCCTCCCCACAGCCCTGGGCACCTGGCATCAGACACCATCACAATGGAACCCCTCAGTACTGGGGCTGGTCAGCCAGACACATACTACCTCTGAGACCGTCTGGTCCTTCCCCTTATCACCCCGTCTCGGACCAGAACTCCATACAAGAGGCCACCAGTCCCATAGACAGGTGAGAAGCGACGCCAGGGTTGTGCAGCCAGAAACAGGAACAACCTCCCAGGACCTCGCAGGACTGGAAACAGAGGCTGTGTAGCTATGTCCTCATGGGTGGGTGTCAGGTGATGCGTGTGCCTCCCAAGAGTTTGGGCTGCAGGGCAGACGCCCCCGAGCACGTGACCAACTAAACTAGTAACCCTTTCCAAAGAACCTTGGCTTTATTGGACATGTCCTGGTACCCTTTAACCAGTGTCCCTGCAGGCCCAAGCACCATGTCCTCTACGCCTTACAGAGGAAGATTCAAGGAGGTGTCAGCCAGCCTGGGCTGACCACACGGGAGGAGGCAGAATCAAAAATTCTTGCCCAAACCATATCAAATGCTCCAGGAAAGTAGGCTTCGGTGACAGTCAGCCGTAATGACTACTGAACGAGCAAGCATGACCACCCTGGGGGCCTCCTTACTTACAGCCCTCCACCCACCCACCCCCAGCCCCCGGTGGTGGCAGGATGGACTGCATGAGCCTGGGAATCCTATTGGGGTCCACTGGCCCACTGGGTCCCCAAGAAGGCCTCCTTCCCTCCACCTCTGTCCACACTGTGTTCCGTCAGCTGCAATGAGGAGTCAGAGCTGACCCCTAAGGAGCAAATACACCGTGTCTGGGGGCTTCCTCCCATCATGC
Organism: Chrysochloris asiatica; assembly: GCF_000296735.1. Classification (NCBI taxonomy): domain Eukaryota; kingdom Metazoa; phylum Chordata; class Mammalia; order Afrosoricida; family Chrysochloridae; genus Chrysochloris; species Chrysochloris asiatica. Next base: position 8,982,174 of record NW_006408615.1, on the reverse strand, counting down.
TCACAGCCCCTCACTAGCCATTCCTTCATCTTGGCCATTCAGAGGGTGGGGGACAGGGCTGCTAACTGAAAGGGGGTTGATCGATGCCACTGCCACCCACTGGCTGGTTACTCCCCTCTAAAGGGTTCGTAGCGCCCCATTTTTTTTGAGGGCCTGGCAACAACACCCTCTTGCCCTTCACAAACACACAGTGAGCAACTACAGTGTGTCAAGCACTGCGCATGCGGCACTAGGGATGGCATTACAGCCCTGCCACACCAACAGGCTCACACATAGCAGCCGTGTGATTAGTCTCAACCAAGGGAGCCAAGCCACCAGTGTAACCGAGCACCTAGGACCTCACAGCTGGGGAAGGCTGTCATTCCATCTGTGACTGAGTAGAAGAGGAAACAAGACCTGGGAATTGTGACCCCTTATCCTAAGGAGCTCTGGTAGCGTAGTGGTTACGAATCGGGCTGTGAACCACAAGGTCAGCAGTTCGAAACTACCAGCTGTTCTGCGGGAGAAAGATGAGGCTTTCTGCTCCCGTAAAGATTTACAACCTCGGAAACCCTGCTCAGGGTCACAACTATGAGTTGGAGCCGACTCCACGGCACATCACAACAACAACAACAACATCTGGAGTCCTGATGCGACGCGTGAGTCAAAGCACTGGACTGCAAGACACTGGACTGCAAGATTGGTTTGAACCCCAAGGTCAGTGGTTCCAACTCACCAGCCGCTTCTTAGAAACCCTGTATAAGGTCACTGTGAGTTGGAACTGATTTGATGGCACTTAAGAACAGCAACAAAAATCCAGCATCTAGCACGGGGGAGGGATACCTGTGAGTTAGGTCACTGTAGACTCAGGGAGGGCAGATGTGACACTAGGATCATTGGATTGAGGCGGGACTTCCACATAGGTGCCCTGTGACCCAGGGTCAGTGTCCTCATGAGAGTTGCTAGTCCAGGACCAGTCAGCACTACTGTAGGCAGGGCGCCTGGCTTGATTCGGTATTCCCTTCTCCACTGTATGGGCAGCTTGATTTTTTCCAGGAATGAGTGAGTGCTGCGGCTGTGTTATAGACGTTGTACTTCAAGGGCAGAGATTGGAAACAAAACCCACAATTCTACTGTATGTGGCAGCCGGTCAGAACTACAGCCCCCGGAGGATGGGCAGAGGCCCCACAACGTGTCCTGGCTGCTCCACCCAGCGTGGCTTCTCTGCCTGCAGGGACCGGACAGCTTCTCTGCAGCTCCAGGAAACCAAGCTCCTACAGAGGCCAAACCCCCTGAGCGACCTTCTGGTCCCTTTCCAGAGCCGAGTGGCACAACCCACCTAGCCGCTCCTCAGAAGGAAAGGCCTGGTGATCTCTTCTGCAAAGCCTCCAGTCAAAGAAAACCTTACGGAGCAGTGTCATTGCACATAACAATCATAACATTGTGTGCCCTGTGCACAAAGCACTGCCAACCCAGAGCCGGAGCTGTCCCTGCTCTGCCCAGCTGCAAAACAGCTGAAGGACACTGCACTGCTGACTCCCCAAGGGCAGGCCATCTCAGTCACATTCACCTCTGCGTTCCGGCTCAGTGCTGGTGTCTGTCCAGACCGGCTTCCCTGAACATCCATGAATGTGGAAGAGGACTGCTTGGTGGAAGCCACAACACCATGAGAAAAACCTTCACGACCAGCTGGAGATGGGTCTGACATCAGCATCACATCCATGACTAATGCTGACATCTGCCTGTTTCTAGAAGCATCCAACAATTGCTCACACCACACACTTCAGAAACCATAAGAGCAGCAGCCAGGCCTCCCTCCTCCTGCCAGGATGGGAAGGCTGCACCCTCCACTAGAGAAGGGGGGGGGCACGTGGGGGCCACAGCGTCCTGACAGCATTGGCGCTGCCCCATCTGTAAGTCACTCTGGTCTGTTCTCCTCAGCCTGGAGCCTGGGGCCTGGCACACGGTGTTCCCCATGCTTCCTGGTGTAACGTGAATACTTCCTGGTAGCATGGTTATCTGTCCAAGTCATCGGTTTTCATCCAAACATTTGTTGGTGTCTTGTAAGCCAGCCTCTGCCTTGCTCTGCTCAAGAGCCACTCAGCAATCCAATTCATCAGTCATGTGGCCAGGACAGCCGCGTGGACAGGACAGCTGTGTGACGGGACAGCCGCGTGGACAGGACAACCGTGTAGCCAGGACAGCTGTGTGACAGGATAGTCGTGTGGACAGGACAGCCGTGTGGCCAGGATAGCCATGTGGCCAGGACAGTCGTGTGGCCAGGAAAGCCACGTGTCTAGGACAGTCATGTGGACGGGACAACAGTGTGGCCAGGACAGCCATGTGGACAGGACATTTGTTTGACAGAACAGTCGTGTGGACAGGATAGCCACGTGGACAGCAGACCCATGCCCTCACTCTCACTCAGAACGCAGCAGCTACTCAGGTTTTGGCTGAAGGAGGAGTCGGTGGTCACAGTGAGAAACTCAGGCACAGTGGGCTACAGGGCTGCACAGTGGACCACCGTCTTTGTGTCACACACATGGGGGAGGCTAACGCAGAGCACAGGTGGAGAACATGCTAAGCAATCCCTGTGGCGGTGCAGCCAGGTTATATTGATTTGTACTCGCCTTGGAACCCTCCCATGCCCGACTGCCTTGTAGCTAGCTGTCTCTCCCGCAGGGGGGCTTCTGGGAGGAGATGTCAGCTAGTCTTGGGACCCCAGGAAATTAGCCTTTGTGGAAGGGGCAGCAGCCATCTTGTAATGTCAGCTGCAGGATGTGTCTGGGAGGAGGGGAGAGCAGGCTGTCCTCCAGGGGTGTGGTGGTGCTGAGGGTCGAGCCTGTGAGAAAGCAGCCTGAATCAGCTGGAAGCGCTGCCAGGTGAGGGGTCTTCCTTTGAGGATGCCGTATTCAGTCACGACAACCATTACCGCAGCCCTCTCCACCCCCCACTCCCCCTACCCCGCAGAGATACTCTGCCCAGTAGAGAGGGCAGGGAGCCGGTCTCTAGAGCTCTGAGGAGGTAAACCTGGGCAGTCTGTCCTTCCTTCCAGTCAGGGCCCCGAGGGAACCCTCCCGTGACAGGCACTGGCTGGAGACACGCCATCACATGTCTGCAGAGCATCTCTAGGAAGTGCTGGTGAAACAAGCAGCAGTGCTCTGCGCACACCCCGCACTCACTTGGACACAATGGGACATCAACGAGCTCCTGGAGCTGGCCAGTAAGACTGGCCCGGAGGTCTGCCCCATGCCCCACGGGGAAGCCTGCAGATAGGACAAGGTAGGCTCGAGTGGGCTTGGTCCCCACATACCTAACCACATACAACTTCCACCCTGCTCCAAAGCACACCCTTTATTCCAAAGACAACAAGTTTGGTGGCCTTGGCAGAACCACCTTATTCCAGCCTCCAGACTTTGCTCCCACCTGGAAGGCACCTGTCTCCCTGCTACCAAATAGATCCAAGGCTCAGTTCAAGCTCTGTCTGCCCCTCAACACCCTCTCTGGTTCCTCCAGCCAAGACATCCCTGTCCCCAGAGTCAGCACTTGGCCTGACCCCACACACACTCTATGGAGGTCACTGCCCTTTCTCCTCACAGTAGCCTTACACGCCCATGGGGGCAGGAATGAGATTCCTCCCTCTGTTCTCTTCTTTTCCAAAACTCTTGTCACAACATTAGGCAATGCAGATTGCTGCTGTTGTTAGGGCCGTCCAGTCCCCTCCAACCCTCTACCCACCCTGCGCCATCCTCAGAACTGTTAATCTGAACCATCATGGCTCCCGCCAAGCGGTGGGGAGGAACCCCTGATATTGCTGGGGGCACCTGCCTCCCAGCTTGAGTGACCCGTCTGTGATGGCCGCTGCTCCCGCCACACCTGCTGTCAGTGTGACCCACTTCACAGGCAGATGCACACCTCTGCTTACTGAAAGGGGGCCCTGTCCTGGATACCAGTCAGGTGTGGTTTCTTGTCTGCATCCATGAAGCTGGCTCTGTGAGGTGGGGTACAGGGCCCGACGCAGCCCCCCTGCAGCCTCAGGTCCCAGCATACAGGAGCTGTATGGTAAATACACGTACTCAGCTACAACCCAGTAACAACGTCTCCTCCCCGTGCGCAGGAGAGGTAAGTGTTGACGGGAACCTCATACCCCTTACCCATCTGTCTGTCAACACTGACATCGGCCCTCACTTGGCTCTAGGGCACAGCCATGTCAGGAGGTGCTGGATTTAGAAAAAAACAATACAGGGATGACATGAAGTTTATACAGCCTAGCAAACATCGTCCTGACCACCACCAAGTCCCCACCTCATGGCCTCCACCCACCCCTTGACTTCATGTTAGCCCCCTTTACGGATGAAGTCCCGGAGACAAAGTTCAGTGGAGCAACTTGCCCAAGGTCACACAGCTGGTGACAGATCTCCACTAGCAGTTGGGAGCTCTTTCTACACAGAATGGGTCAGGACAGGGTCAGCACTTTCACCACCGGAACAAAAGCAGGGTCAAAAGCTAACTTTCCTTTGACCCGCTAGCAGGAAAAGGAAGTGGGATTCGGGACAAGCAACTTCCAAAGGCCATAAAATAACCTAATTAGGAAGGGACTGGCTCTCAGGCGTAGACTGGCAGGAAGACGCTACACTGAGCAGAAGGCAGCTCGGCCCTGAGCTATCCACTACCACGTCACTTTATGCCCTTTTATTCAAATCCCCCAAACAAAGCTGCTTCTCGGGCTATGCCCAGCCATCCCGGTGCCTCACTTAAGGTTTAGTCACATCGTTTCTACACATCAAAAAGACGATCCTGAGAATGACGAACAGTGAGATTTTTACTAAACAGAGCTGGAGTGTCACGAGTTGTTTAATACGTCTCTTCTAGCCCTAGTCTGTACCCCCAGCAATGTCGCTGCCCTGCTGGGGTCTAGCCCTAGTCTGTATCCCCAGCAATGTCGCTGCCCTGATGGGGTCTAGCCATAGTCTGTACCCCCAGCAATGTCGCTGCTCTGCTGGGTCTGGGTAAAAGGAGGTGGGAGAAGACACTGATGGGATGATAAGATTCAGCTAGGGATGTGAGCAGAGTTCATTATCATTGTGAAAACTTGAAGTTCTCGCATGGGTGGGTTTAAAACGAGCCTTCTCAGCAGGAGGGTGGATCTCACTACGATCAAAGAAGAGCCAGGAGACCCCTGCACATCGAGCCACTTGGACCCAGGGACAGAAAACTGTGACACTGGGGGAGGAGTAGCAGCAACATTAAAAACTAGAGCATGAGACAGAGCCGTGGGCTTCCCAGCAAGTACAGCTGAGTGACTCTGAGCAGAAGTGTTTGCAGAGTGGGGTACCTCCAGCCTCATAAGTGGGGGAGCTCAGCCGAGTCCTTGAGGCTGAGGCTCACAGTGGAGTGGTTTATTCTGTGGGCACTTACCAGAGCCAACTGGAACTGTGCCCTGAGCAGTTCTGACCCTGAATTGTAACCTATGAACTTCCGTAGCAAACCCCATAACCATGCGTATGGTGTCTGAGCTCTGGGTGGCCATTGCAGTGGATTATTGAGCCCAGCTAGGTAAGGAGGGCGGTGGGAGAGATGGCTGGTGCCCCATATTTTCGCAGTCCCCAAGTTCTTTAAGTATCAGATTTCTCTGGTAAGGGAAGCTCAAGTACTTCAGACAGCCAACTGCACCCGAACTGAGCTAAAAATACATGTCTGCATCCTTTTGACCACAGATGTCTAGCTGGTTTGGGGGTACGTTCATTTCATGCCCTCCTCCCTGCCTCCCACCCCGGACAAACAACAACAATGGCCAGCTGGGCATCACCAGCCTGGTATCAACGTGGTATTACCTCCCAGAAGCTATCGCTGGACACCTCTAAGCCAACAGAATCATCGTACGTGACAGACATTTCTCCAGAGGGTGAGGGGGCACCAGGGAACACGTGTCTCCAGAAGCCAACTTCAGATGTTCAGAATCTGTAGGCAAACCTATAAGAGGAAAAAAAGATAAGATTGTGGTTTTTCAAATCCTCCTTGTTAAAAAAAAAAGGAGCAAATCATCTTCACTGTACAGACATTTCTCATCTCCATCAGCGCCTTTAGTGCAGAGCCATCTGCGTATCCCATGGGCAGAAGACAGTAGACACCAATAAACTCTGGGTGCTGGCGTGTGTGAGAGCGCCTATATGTCCCACATTAATGAGTAAACGTCTCAACATTTTACCAAAAACCTCAGTAGCCTCACATGCATGTGAAAGTTGGACAGTGAATAAGGAAGACCATAGAAGAATTGATGCATTTGAGTTATGGGATTGGAGGAGGATATTAAAGGTACCATAGACTGCCAGAAAACAAACAAATCTGGGTTGGAAGAAGTACAACCAGAACGTTCCTTAGAAGCCAGGATGGCCAGACTTCTTTGGACATATTCTCAGGCGGGACCAGTCCCTGGAAAAGGACATCATGCTGGTAGAGTGGAAGGTCAGCGATAAAGAGGGAGACCCCCCCGCCCCCCAGTGAGATGGACTGGCACAGTGACAGCAGTAACAATGGGCTCAAGCGCACAAGACCAGGCGGTGTTTCATTCTGTTCTACATGGAGTCGCTATGGGTCAGAATGTAACACCAACAACAACCAAAAAGCTCAAAGGACTTCCTGAAGAGCAGTCTGCATTCTTACATCAAGGGGCTGATAATCTTACTGAATCATCATGGCCCTCGGAGAAAGGAGGAGAGGGTGAAGAGACTTCCTGCTTCTCTGGGCTTTTCCTCCTCAGCAGCCAGGCTAGGGTGGGGGTGAACTGTGCGTGGAAACAACCCCAGTTTTGACACCTGACTCCTCCACCCTCCAAAGAGATTCTGCCACATTCCCCGAGTTGGCCACTGCCTCTCCTCACAGGCCACTGCTGCCCCAAGTCCAGACCAGACTGTTCTGACACTATCTGTGTGAGGCTCAAGGAGAAAGAATAAAGACATACAACAAGGCGAAATCAACCATCTCTGAATAGTCATTTCAGTGTTCTCAAATGCAGACGAAGATGAAGGGGAGATTATTCCTCCTGGGAGGGACGTCGTTGCTAGCCCACCCCCATACCACTCCACCCCTCACCACAAATCACTTGGATAGACTGAGCTGTTCACAACCTGCATAAGACCTTCTGACTTCTTGGTAGAAAGATGATTCCAGTTTTCTTTCCATCCTCCTGTGTTCAGATCGGTCAGAGATCTGGAATTTTCTCTGTTCCACAGCGCAAAGCCTCAGCTTTGCTCTAAGGCCTTTTCCTTAGATTTCCGTATTTAATACATTCACAAATCTCAGCGAGACGGCCCAGGGCAGTGAGTTGCAAAAGTAACACACATTCTAAAGACAGGCCACCTGGGCTGGCATCCTAAACCCACCACTGGCTGAGAAAGGATTCCCCCGGAGAAACGTCACCAGGGACAGACCGAAGGGGCCTGTGCAGCCTCTCTGAGAACCTCGGATGAGAAGAACACATGGCCCCGGGACAAGTGACTACAACAGCTTTGTCTAAATGTGGGAAGGACAGCGGAACACAGGAGAGTGAAATGAGGCGGGAATGAGGCTAGATGGGTACCTGGTCCATAGTAAGAGCTCAACAATGTTGAGGATGGTAATTAGAACTTGCGAACCCTTCCCCCACCTCCTTAGTTTAGTCTCTTGTTTTGTAGTTGATCAAACTGGTGATCAGAGAGATTGAGCCACATACCTAGAGTCACCAAGCCAAGCTGGTGGAGACCAGCATTCGACACCATGTCTGTCTGCTCAGGTGATGTGTTCTCTTTTATACCAAGGCATTTCCCAAAAGGATCTCAAATTTAAGTCAACGAGACTTCTGGCAACAGAGTTTTAATTGCCCTGTGGACTGCAGACTTTCCAAAGTTGAGCACCGGCAGGGAGCGTAAAGTACAGAACAGATCTGGTGCTCTAAGGCCAAGGGCTCCGGAGACACTCAAGATACCAACAGACAGGTGCATGGTTAGGACACACTCACTTTTCCTAACCGTGAGCTCTCCTGGCAGCTGCCAGCATTCTGAAATCACAGGGAGCGTGTGTCATTCCAAGCCCGAGGCTGTGATAAAAGGCCACCCAGCACAGGTGCCTCGGGCCTGGGTCCTGCAGTGCATGCCCCAACTCCTGGGATTCTACTTTTCTGGGATTTTCTCAGACCTGCCTAGCCCACTCTGCTCCAGGCTCCCTGGGAGTAATGGCATTTTGGCTCTGAATGTTTGGGGAGGCATGGGGGGCAGTGCCCAGCCAAGTTGCCAGGGGCCGGTGGGACAGGAAGCAAATGCCCTGGGACCTGGGAGAGGCACATTGCCATTTGTAGGCTCAACGGGAGCACCTCACTCATGTCAACAACAGATTTACAAAGAGCCTACTGTGTGCCCGTGTAGTGGGTTACACATTGGGCTGCTACCCACAGGAGAGCGAGGTGGCTTTTTGCTCCCGTAAAGACTTACAGCCTCGGAAACCCTACAAAGGGTCGCTAGGAGTTGGTATTGACTCAACAGCACCACACCACCACCTGGTGCAGGAGCCTAAAGCAGCCGCTGCGAGTGGGCCCAGCACTAGAAACACCCAGCAGTCAAATTCTAGTTCCCCAAGTCACTGGGGAACCTCACTCCACAACAGAAGCTGGAACTTCAGGGCCTGAGGAGATGACACAGTCTCTAGCTGACCAGTGACGTGCTCAGGTCTCCTCAGGCCAGAGCCAGGGTCCTCACCACAGCACTGTGTTCAGAAACTGAGGTCCCCAAGATCACGGCAGTCCAATGAGGACCGAGCGCACCCCAGCGGCATCCGCGTGGTCTCAGCTGACGTTTTACGGCTACAGTTGGCTCCCTTTTCCTCATGAGCAGGAGCAGATGGCCCAATAAGCGAGGTACGCACGGGCTGACTTGTGCTTACTTACTTATCGGTAGTGAACACTTTCACTTTTTTTAACCCCACCACATGCAAGATTTCCATTTTAGGTCTGACTGGTCTCTCTCCCAACCCCACAGCACCTTCCTACAGAATCAAAGCCTCTTCAATTTCACAACCCCTGACAGGGAAGGGATGGAGTACCCAGTCAGTGAAGTAAGCACAGGTTTACTTGTGCTTACTTACTCATCTGTGGTGAACAGTATCACTATAGAGGTGAAACCCAGTTGGGATTATTCACTACAGATGAGTAAGTAAGCACAAGTCAGTCACTCTCACCCTGATAATTGGGCCATCAGCTCCAGCTCAGGAGAGTGGTTTGGAATTCCTTTCAGTGCTGAATCGACTCTCCCCCAAGTCCTTCAGTTCTCGTCCTCATCTCCCAACCTAAACATTCTAAGATTAGCTCTGATCTTTAGTAGTAGCCGACTGCGGCCAAACAAAACCAGAAAGTCAGATCTCCTTGTGTACGTACAACCGGACACGCGTGTCAGGCTCATCGTGACTGATTTCAGGAAGGTCTGGACCACCACTTCCTTCTGACTGAACTCAGAACTGATCTTACACAGTGTCTCTGTCTCTCCTGAAGGTCTGAAACCAGCAGAGACATTCAAAGTCCTAGTGGGGAAACTGAGGCAAGGCATTAGGCAGCAGTCCCTGCAACCACACAGACCAACGTGCCCATTCAGGAGCGCCTCGGATGTGGGAGATGCTTTGGCAGGTGATAGTTCAGGTCAAGTTCCAGTTTTCTCGCTGCCCAGCTGTGAGGGTGTGGGGACGCCCTTGCTCCTCCAGTTGTGCTTCACTGGTTTCAGCAACATAACCTAAGAGAGCTCCCAGACCCAGGGATGGGGGGTCTGCCTCAACAGGAACGTCCTCCTGAGTCAACACTGTTGGTGTCAAATATCCTCAGGACTTATTCCGATCCACATGGCAGTCACAAAGAGCTGGGGCTCAGGCTGCTAACCAAACGGTTACAGATTCTAGTCCAGCTGCAGACACCTCAGAAGGAAGGCCTGCTGATCGACTTTCCAGAAAACAGTCTTTGAAAACCCTCCGGAGCACAGTTCAACTATGACAGCTGTGGTGTTGCTACAAGTTGGAACGGACGCAGTCTGTACAGTGGTAACTCACTGTGGGGGCTTGGTTTGGTTTTGCACGTTTGTGTGTGTATTTTAGGTGAAAGTTTACACCTAGGTTCCCCCTTCAACAACTTTTATGCAAATGGTTCCGAGCCATTGGTTACAATGTCTGCACTGTATCAGCAGTCTCCTTATTTCATTCTGCTTGTTCTGTTTCCTTTGATCTAGTTGCCCTCACTGCTATTTTAATCTGCATGTTCCTCCTTGATGCCATGCCTAAACTACAAGGGAACTTGAAAAAGGTTGTGTAAGACTATCACTGTCTTTTTCATTCCATTTTCTTTGAGCTTTTTGAAGCCCCTTGTACTTGTGTTGAAAATATTTTCTCACATTCATTCTTTGTTGTTGTTAGGTGCCGATGGATCATTTCTGACTCAAAACCCCCTATGTATAACAAAACAAATCACTGCCGTCCTGCGCCATCCTCACAATTGTTCTTATGTTTGAGCCTATTGCGGCTGTCACTGGACCAATCCATCTCATTAGGGGTCTTCCTCTTTTTTGCTGACCCACCACTTGACCAAGCATGGTGTTCTTCTCCAGGGACTGGTCCCTCCTGAGAATATGTCCAAAGTCTCACCATCCTGGCTTCTAAGAAGCATTATACCTGTACTTCCCCCAAACCAGATTTGTTTGTTCTTTTGGCAGTCCATGGTACTTTCAATATTCTTCAAACTGACATCTTTGCCAAATGCAGTACATCCGTTTACTTCTTGACTGATGTGTCCATGAGTGTTGATTATGGATCCAAGAAAAATGAAGTCTTTGGCAACTTCAATCTTTTTTCCATTTATCCTAATGTTGTTTATTATGATGCTGACAGTGAGGATTTGTGTTTTCTGTACACTGAGGTGCGATCCATACCGAAGGCTGTGGCCTTTGATCTTCATCAGGAAGTATTTTAAGTCCTCTTTGCTTCCAGAAAGCAAGGCTGCATCATCTGTATATCACAGATTGTTAATGAGTCTTTCTCCAATCCACATTCTTCATAGAATCCAGTTTCTCGGATTATCTGCTCAGTGTAAAGAATGAATAAATATGATGCAAAAATACAACCCTAGTACACATCTTTCCTCATTTTAAACCATTCAGTTTTGCCTTGTTCTGGTCAAAAAAAAAAAAAAAAAAATATGCACCTTGGTGTATGCATATATATCTCATGAGCACAATGAAGTATTCTGGAACACCCATACGTCACAATGTTTATCCATAGCTTTTGTTATCAACACAGTCAAATGTCTTTGTATAGTCAATAAAATATAAGTAAACCGCTTTCTGGCATTCTCTGTTTCAGCCAAGATCCATCTGACAGATATCAGAAAAGCTATCCCTCATTCCATGTTCTCTTTCGAATCCAGCTTGAATTTCTCGCAGTTCCTTTACAATGTACTATCGCAGCCGTGTTTTAACTGTCTTCCACAAAGTTGCATGTAATATTAATGATACTGTTCACTGACGTGCTTTCAGATGCCATGTTCCAGATGAAGAAAGTTCCCGTTGACTCTAATTCTATGAAGAGTCTCTATTTCAAACGGATGCGTGTGTACGACTGACCTTATTTTTCATAGATGTTTGGCAGAATTTGTCAGCAAAGCTATCAAACCTGGAACTTTTTTTGTTGTTAGGTGCCATAGAGTTGGTGCTACGTCAACCTCACAATCGTTGCTACGCTTGAGCCCATTGCTACGGCCCCTGTACCAATCCATCTCATTGGAGGGCTTCCTCTTTTCCACTGACCCTCTATTTTACCAAGTTTCTTCTAAGCAGATTTAATTTCAGAGTCTGGTTCCTTAACTGGTAAAAGATTATTCATGTGTTTTCTACTTTCTGCGTGTATGTACTGATTGTAGTAAGTTGTGTTTTCCTAGGGAGCCTGGTTCATTTTACCCATAAACTCATGGACATAAAATTGTTCAGCGCCCTCTGTGATCTTATTTTAAGGGCTAAGGGGCCTGGAGTAATGTCTCCCTTTCCACGCCTGGCATTGATTTTTTTTTTTTTGTGCCTTTTCTCTTAGTCAGTCTCCTCTGAAGTTTATTAATTTTTAATTTTAGCAAAGAACAACCTTTTAGCTTTATTTATCTTCTCTACTGAATGTCTGGCTTTTATTTCCTTGATATCTTCTCTATTATTTCCCTCTTTGGGTTCAATTTGCTGTTCCTGTTTCTAAGTTATGGAAATGAAAGTTTGCAGGCTTTCTCTTTTTCTAAAGTTTGCATTTAAAGCTATAAATGTCCTCTCAGCACAATGTCAGCTAAGCTCCAAAAGGCTCATTTATTTTTCATAACAGTCCCACGAGACACATATTTTTATTTTCTCTTTTTGCAGATGAGTAGCTGAAGGTCAGAGAAGTAAAAACACTTACTGCAGGTCACACAGCTAGTCAACAGGGGCGCCCGGATTCAACCCCCATTTTGGTCTGGTCCCTAAGTTCAAGTTCTTACCATTTCAGTACATTACACCTAATTAGCAGTTCATAGGTATTACGAATAAAGTGAGGGTACCTGGTGGTACTGAGGTGAAAGTGCTCGGCTGCCAACTGAAAGGTTGGTTGTCTGGACCCACCAGACACTCAGCAGAAGAATCATGTGGCAGTTCTGATTCCAGGAAGAGTCATGGCCTTGGGAACATAGGGGCAGCTCTGCTGTGTCCTGTGGGGTCGCTGTGTGTGTTGGAGGTGACTGGCCATGATGGGTTTTCTGGATGAGTGCTGTGGGGGCAGCGAGGTGAGTTCTCTCCTCCCCTGGGCACAGGGAGAGCTGGAAAAGGACTACAGGCATACGACACCTGACTTGGGGGCTCTGCGGACGTGAGCAGAAGGACTTCCACTCTGTAAGGTGTTCAAGACACCCCCAACAATCCACCACCGCTCCTTTGATTCCTGTAGAAGGGCTTTCAGTCCTCACGGCTCCCACAGGAAATGCCCTCGCTGTACTGAACAGCTAGCTCAGCCCTTCACAGGGGACCCCTGACTCACAGCACAGCCTTCGGCCGCCCTCCCGGGCACGCAGGAACTCCTGAGTGGCCCCAGCCCCTCCCAGACGCCAGCCGAGGGGAAGCCCAGAAGTACCATGTGGCGTCTACTGTATGCAACAGTCTGCGTTCACTTGAAATGAGGAAGAGGAGCAGACCCGCCACAATCAGCTGCTCTGGGTGACTCTCATTCATTCACTCACTAAATATGAAGTTCCAAGAGCTGAGTTTGGGCTGGGAACACACACAGCTCAGCTCATGGGCTACACTTCTGTTTTAAAAAAAAAAAAAAAAAAAGGTGGGGGGGGCCGGTTAAACTGAACTATAATACTGGTACAAATCAGGACAGGTCCAAATGTTAAAATCTATCAAATGCATAGAGAAGAAATACTCTTTGCTCATTTAAGATTTTAAATAAAGGAGAAATGGCTTCACATGATAAGCACTGGCCTGTGAACTACAAGGTCCATGGTTCGAGCCCACCAGTCGCTCGTTGGGAAAAATATGAGGTTTGCTGCTCCTGTGAAGATTTAAAGCCTCAGACACCCTATACAGGGTTGCTATGAGTTGGAACTGACTCAACAGCACTTACCACCACCACCAAGTCATAAATGCTTGATGAGAAAAAGAAAATTCTAAGGACGTCGACCCTGTGTATTTATACAAGGCCAGAAAAACAGCATCATCCACTTACAACCCAAACCCACTTCTAGAGAGTCCATCCCAACCATAGCTACCCTGTCCCTGGCTGCAAATCTTTATTTTCTTTCTCCTGCTGACCTTGTGGTTAACAGTCCAGTCTCATCCTACAGTGCCGCCAGGGCTCCGAAGGAGTTTCAATGACTCAATCAACTGAGGTTTTGTTTGGTTTTTTAAAATGTACTTGTAACTTAAAACAACAACAAAGTACACCACATCCCCTGGAGGACTCAGAATGGAGAGTCTGGCAGTGCCAGGAAGGGCAGAAGGACCCAGAAGGTGACTACTCAAGGGCAGCACGTGCCAGGCATCCCACTGCTCCCCTCCTTAAAGTGGTGACAGCTGGGATGATGGCACCTAGAACTAGAGACCGACAGATAACTCAGAAGTTAGAGGAGGGACCCGGGCTGCCTTCTACAAGGAAAGGAACCGCCTGAACAAACTCAGTGCTCTGACCACCTGAGCAAAGGCCAGCAGCAGACCAAGAAAACAAAGTTCACGGAAAAATGGAATGAAAAGATAATGACCGCACCCCAGAGGAGCCAGCCTACACCCCACGGGGACACCAGGGCCTTCCCAGGAAGGAAACACAGAGCTGCCCAATGAATCCAAGCAGGTGTGCAGGTATAAGGAGGCTTCCAAAAGTTCCTGGAAAGTTGTCATTATTTTTTCATTCCATTTTTTCATGAACTTTTTGAAGCCCCCTTGTATTCAATGAACACCTAATGACTGAATACTGCTCCCAAGGAACGCTAACTTGCTGACGTCGGTCAGGTTTGTATCAAAGGAACCAAGCTGGCTCCACTCAGATGTGGCTCGACTGCTCGACGCCAGAACCCAGTGTCAGAATTCTCCAGCACGGGAATACGCGGACATGCAAACAAGCATGCATGGAGCCCCTCCCGGTCCCAGCGGCTGCTCTGGGAGTCGTGCACATATTCTTTCTGATCTTCTAGAACCCTGCAAATGCTGTATTGCTGTTCCCATCTTACAGGAAAGGAACTAGGATGTACACGAGTCCTATCACTGGTCAAGGGTCACCCGGCTACTAAGTGCTAGGTGGAGACTCACCGCAGACCTGGCTGACTCCACTCTGTCCGGCTCCATCAGGAAACAGCCTGTCCCAGCACTAGGGAACCTTGTATGGTGGGGGAGGCTGCTCCCTCAGAAAAGGGACTCGACCCACTGGTCTATGAATACTGGCCAGGAAACATTCCTCAGAAATATTTTTTAAATGCACAGAAGTCTCTAACCACAAACGTGAATCAGGAGACTGAGCTTGTCCCTGAGGGCAAAATCAGGGCACTTCTCGACTGGAAGGTGAGGTTGGTGGGAAGACAGAGTGATGTCGAGTACAGAATGAGTTCTAGCTTTACCTGCCCATCAGGCATTTGTCCTCTGAGAGCCCTGGCTACCCTGTCAGACACACTTCCTGTCCTCCTTACTTCCGAGAGGATGGAGAGGCTCAGGGGTCGACCACAGGGGTGAAGAAAGCTGGGAAAAGTGTGACAGGCAAAGGAGTCATGACTGGTGTCTCCCAGGACAGGGACGGACTTGATTTCTTCCTAGCAAGGAACCCTGGTGGTACAACAGTTAAGGAATGAACTGCTAACCAAAAAGGTTAGTGGTTTAAACCAGGATTTTGAGCTGGTTCTTCCCAGTTCCATCGTGGCTGAAGAAGCAAAACGGGAGCAGACCCAACTTTGAAAAATATGGGTGAACGAGAACACTATCCAGAATGGGAAAACTAAGGGTTCAAGTCCTGCTAGAAATGTCAGGCCCCTCCTAAAAAACTATGGCAGCGTGCACTTTGCATAGCAACCCAAACAACAATGCCTCCCGCAGAGATGGTGGCCAATGGGGCTGCTTTGATGAGGGTGGCTCTCCGCAATCCAGGCAAGGATCCCATCTCCTGCTCCAGGCTCCTGAAAGGGCTCAGTGCACCTCTTCTGAGCCTGGGGGGCGGCTGTGGTCACACAGCACTGCCATGAATCAGACCAACCTTATACTACACCCAACAATGACTTCCAGCTCACAGCAGTTGACTGATGATAATTTCTTACCAAAGAAACTGAACCGCAATCCCAACTATAACACAATGTCTGATATGAACTGTCTAAGCAAAGGTGCACGGTGGGAGAGCCTTCCTGGCTGCCTGACACCCTCTCGGTCGTCCTCTCCACCTGCCGCGCCTGGCACAATCAGCCTCAACAGATACTTGCGACATAAACACTTAGTTTGACGACGCACTCTGCAGGAATCATGAACCCAGGAATGAGGAGGTGGGGAAACAGTCACAGATTTCTGGATGCCAATGTATTCTGTTCCTGCCCTAGGTAAGGCTGCAGAGTCGGAGCCGTTTCTTAACTGGTGCTCAGCATTTCAGAGGTTAATGGAGGAGGCCACGGGTGCCCTTGGCCCAACCTCCTTCTTCCTCTCTAGGCTTGATAACAGGAATCAGGTAAAGAAAAGGTACAAATTACATAAGTACATCTTGTTGTTAGGTACTATTGAGTCAGCTCTGACTCACCGCAACTCTGTGTACTACAGAACGAAACACCGCCTGGTCCTGTGCCAGCGTCACGATCACTGTGACACTTGAGCGCATTGCTGCTGCCACTGTGACAACCCCCGTTAAATTCCTTCAGTTCTTTCAAAAAGAAAATCAAGAGAGTAGGTCCTCAGGCAAAAAGCCTGTTATTACAGAAAAAAGGGCATTCTGGGTGGAGGCACCATGTTACTCATCTCCCCTGAACTGGGCTTTGGGAGAAAGCGCCCACCCAGGAGGAAGGTGCCCTTGGCAGCCTGGTGCCCGGGCGTAGTCCTGTGCTGCCAGCTGTGCTTAGGAAGGCTGGAGCAAGCAGAGTGCTAACTGCACTTCCACGGTTTGGTTTTACCTCCTAACCCATGACTGGAAATCCTCCTGTAACCGTGAGACAACAGCTGCTTTCTTCTAAGGCTGTGTGGGTGTGGCGAGGGTGGGTTGTCTCTGAAAGAAAGGACACATTGATCCCTTTGTCTACACATCTCTAAGTGCCCCCTGAGGTGCCGGGCACTCTCCTAAGGCCTGGAGGCAGAGCAGTGCACAGAGCAGACAGGGTCCCTGCCTGCCCGGGACTACCATCCTGATCAGTTTACAGACTGACAAGCAAGTCAGGTACAAACAGCGGAGAGTGTGAAAACTGCTCGATTCTGACTCACAACCACCCTGTAAAGGGTTTCTGAGGACAGACTGGTAAGCCTGAACTGTCAATTTTGCAGTCCAGCGCCTAAGGCCGGAACACCACACCAGGACTCCATAAAGAACATAAAGGAGCCCTGGGGGTGTGGTGGTTAAGTGCTTGGCTGCTAACTAAGAAGGTCAGTGGTTTGAACCCATCAGTAGGAGAAAGATGTAACCATCGGCAAGGTTTTGTGTCAACTTGACTGGATCAGGATTCCCAAGGGTTTGGCAGTAGATAGTTAACTATATGATGATGATTGGCTATGATATTGGCTATCAATTAATCAGATGTTTCCTTGGGAGTGTGGCCTGCTCCCAATATAATGGAAACGCGGGAAAGTTTTGCTCTTTTCCCACTGGAGGCCTGAGACTCTACAATTGTTAGCCATTTCCTCATAAAAACTTCTCTTTTTATATGTATGTGTGTGTTGTTGTTGTTGTGAAGTGCTGTTGAGTCAGTTCCGACCCATAGCGACCCTGAATAGGGTTTCCAAGGAGCAGCTGGTGAATTTGAACCTCCAACCTTGCAGTTCAAACTGCTTTGCAATCTGGCGCATTAACCCACAGCGCCACACCAGGACTCTAATATATACACACATATGTGTGTGTGTGTGTCACTGGTTTTGCTTCTCTAGAAAATCTAGCCTAAGTTTCCAACACATCACAGCTTAGAAAACCCAGGGGTAATTCTACTCAGTTGCCAGGTTGCTATAAGTCGCAAGCCACTGACAGCTCTAGGTGGTGACTGTTCTTTTAATAATGGAGTAAGAGGAAGGAGCTTGTTTAGGCAGAAGGGGTAGGCCCTCTGAAGACCAGGAGGATGGGGAGAGGGCCCAGGAGGGGCACCAGCAAAGGACCAGGGGGGAGCTGCCTGTGCCAGCGTCCAGCAGGGAAGACGGTCCACGTGCTTGCAGTGAGGCAGAGAGGACGGAATTGACGTCATGAATAAAAATATCAAGCCTTCAAGTACTGATAAGAGCGTGCTATTAAAAACCAGTCCATGCACACCTATTTACTTCATAGTTGTCCTTGAACTCCACCTGTATGCTCTGTGGTCTGTCTTCTGGACATAGAGAAAGAAATGCTCATGCTTCAAAAGATACTATCCAGAAGGTTATAAAAACAGCCTACAGAACGGGAGAATATATTTGGACATCATATAGTTGAAAGGGGTTTAATATCCAGAACATAGGAAGAACTACAACTCAACAGCAAGAAAAACTCAATCACAAAATAACAAACACACTGAATAGGTGGCTATGTGCCGTCGAGTCGGTTCCGACTCATAGCGACCCTGTACAGGGTTTCCGAGGCTGTAAATCTTTACAGGAGCAGAAAGCCTCATCTTTCTCCCGCGGAACAGCTGGTAGTTTCGAACTGCTGACCTTGCGGTTTACAGCCCAATTCATAACTACTATGCTACCACAGACATCAGTCCAAAGGAGATCTACAAATGGCCAATAAGCTCAAGATGCCATCAGGGACATGCAGACAAAACCCACAGGGGAATTCTTCTCCAAGTCCTCTAGGATGACTATAAGTTTTGAAAAACAAAAGGGAAAAGAACAGATGTTGCAGTGTAGACCAGGGAACCCTCACTCACTGCTGGTGGGAGTGGAAACTGGTGCAGTTGCAGTGGGCAAGTTTGATGGGTCCTCACCAAGTGAAAGACAGAGTTACCATGTGGCCCAGCAGCTGTCCTCCTAGACATACACCCAAAGGGGTAGCACACAGAGACTCAAACACCTGTCCACTGCAGGACTATTCATAAGAGCCAAACAGTGGGGGAGAAGTCAAGTGTCCAACAGATGAACCGACTGACCAAGTGTGGTACACACACACACAGGCCACCGCTCAACTGTCAGTGTGTCCTCTGTGGTGGTTTGTGTGTGGCTGTGAGACGGGAAGCTATGCCTCCGGTATTTCATGGTGGACTAGGAAGAAGGACTAGGAAGAAGGACATGGTTGACTTCAAAGTGAAACCCTCTGAGTAGCAGCAGACACTCTTGGACAGAGGGTCACAAGATGAAGCCCTCCGGTTGGAAGGCACTCAGAATACGACTGAGCGAAGAGCTGCCCTCTCAAAGCACAGCTGTGCTAGATGAGGTGGGTGGAGAAAAGCTTCATGTACTGATGTATCACAAATTAAAGTGAGAAGCAACAGCCGCAAACACCAGTTAATAATCTGAATGTGGACTGCATACAGTATGAATCAAGGAAAATTGGAAGTGGTCAAAATGCAGTAAAATGCCTGAGAATCGATATCCTAGACATGAGCAAGCTGACGTGGATTGGTTCTGGCCATTTTTTAACTGAATGATCAGATGGGTTTACTATGACGTGAACGGCACATGGAAGAGGAGCAGCATCGTATTCATCAAAAAAGACGCGTCAAGATATATTGTGAAATACAACACTGTCAAGTAACAAGACAATATTCAAACACCTACTAAGAACACCAGGTAAGATGGCTATTACTCAGATTTACAAAACCACTAATGCCCAGGATTCAAGCTGGATTCAGAACAGGCCGTGGAACGAGAGATATCATTGCTGATGTCCGATGGATCTTGGCTGAAAGCAGAGAATATCAGAGAATATTGACTACGCAAAGGCTTTCGATTGTGTGGATCATGACAA
>NW_006408615.1:8930905-8961962 GCF_000296735.1 Chrysochloris asiatica | reverse complement strand
TAGAAGAATTGATGCCTTTGAGTTGTGGTGTTGGAGGAGAATATTGAAAGTGCCATGGACTGCCAAAAGAACCAATAGATCTGTTTTGGAAGAAATGTAGCCAGATTGCTCCTTGGAGGCCAGGATGGCTAAGCTTCGTCTCTCATACTTTGGACATATTGTCCGGAGGGGACAGTCAATGGAGAAGGATGCCATGCTGGGTAAGGCGGAGGGTCAGAGAAAAAGAGGAAGACCTCTAACGAGATGGATTGGCCAGGTGGCATCATTGATGGACTCAAGTATGGCAGCAGTAGTGAGGTTGGCCCAGGATTGGACATTGTTTCGTTCTGCTGTGCATGGGGTCGCTATGAGTCGGTTCCGACTTGATGGCACCTGACAACAACAACAACATGTGAACATCTCCGGATGAAATACACAGGAATCAAATCGACACATCTATGGGAAGAGACAATGGAGAAAGTCAGTATCATCAGTCAAAACAAGGTCAAGGGCTGGCCGTGGAACAGACAATCAATTGCTCATAAGCAAGTTCAAGTTGAAGCTGAAGAAAAGAAAACTAAGTCCCTGAGAGTCGAAGTATGACCTTGAACATATCCCACCTGAATTTAGGGACTATCTCAAGAATAGACTTGATGTTCTGGATGCCAATCACCAAAGCAGACATTTTGTATGTGACAACAAAGGGTGACTAAAAAGAGAGGAGGGGAAAAAAAGACCAAAACAAGATGTGAGAACAGACTCTGAAACTTGCTCTTGAACAAAGAATAGCTAAAGCGAAAAGGAAGAAACGAGGAAGTACAACAGCTGAGTAGAACACTTCAAAGGGTAGCTTGAAAAAAAACAAAGTTTTAGAATTAAAAGGGTAAAAACCTCAAGTTAGCAAATCAAAAAGAACACACTCAAGTTGAAAAACTTCAAGCCTTGACTTTGGATATTGAAGGAGTCCTCGTGTGGCGATGTGGGTTAATGTGCCAAACTGCAAAGCTATTTGAACTGCAAAGTAGGCGGTTCAAGCTCACCAGCTGTTCCTTGGAAACCCTCTACAGGGTTGCTATGGGTCGGAATCAACTCGACGACACTTCACATCACAGCAGCAGCATGGGCAAAATATTGGACGGCAAAGCATCAAGAGAAGAGAGAAGGAAGACACAGAGTCACTGTACTAAAGCCAACGGGTCAATGTTTAACCATTTTGAGAGATTGTATATGACCAAGAACCGATGGCAATAAAAGAACAAGTTCAACCTGCACTGAAGACACTGGCAAAAAAATTAAGCTCAAGAAATTGAGGAAATACCAATTAAGATATTTCAATATGCAAATGCAAGCCTAGAAGCACTCATTCATCTCTGGAAGACACCTGGGAGAGACCCACATCTGTGCCCATTTGAAAGAAAGGTAATCCAGCAGAAGGTGGAAATTGTCAAACAATTAACAGCCACATTGAAGTGAATTATTTAATGTCTCTTCTAATTGTAAACATTATGAACTCCCACCAATTATTTTTTCCAGATGGGTCAGGGCAAGAAAAGGTGGGAGAAGATGCTGATGGGGTATAGGAAGCAGTTGTGAGTGATCGTTAACAGGGCTGTTGTGATTGGTCAATTTTACCAGTCTGCAGGGTATAAAACGAACCATCTCAGGAGCAGAGATCTCACAACCATCAAAGAACAAGGGCCAGGGGTGGAGTTCATCCTTTGCACCAGAAATCCCTGCACACTGAACCTCCTTGACCCAGGTACAGAAAACTGTGACATCAACTAAGTGGCAGGAAGGCTGAGCGCAGGGCTGCGAGTGAAGCTGAGTGACTGGTCAGGAGGCTTGCCTGCAGAGTGGAGTGCTTCCAGGCATTTCACGGGAAACTATGGCTAAATGCCTTCAAGCTGAAGTTTCCTGCTGAGTAGCGTGCCCTCTCCTGAGGGCATTTATCAGCAGCCCTAAGAAGAGCTTTGTAATATTGACGGGGCAGAGAGAAGCCAGCCTGTGGGCTGAGGAGAGAGGCTGTCCTGACTGGAACAACGGTGCCCTGAGCATTTCGGACCCTGAACTGTATGTAGCCTGTTAGCTTCCCTAGTAACCCCATAACTCTGACTCTGGTGTCTGACTTCTGTGTGGTCACTGCACTGAATTATGGACCCCAGCCGAGGAAAGAGCCCTGTGGGAGGGATGTTGGTGTCATTTTTTGGAATATCACACACAAAATTTTGCTGACAATCATTCAAAGACGGTTGCAGCAGTACATCAATAAGGAACTGCCAGATAGTCAAGCCCGTTTCAGAAGAAGATGTAGAACAAGGGATATCATTGCTGATGTCAGATGGATCTTGGTTGAAAACAGAGAATACCAGAAAGGTGTTGACCTGTGTTTTATTGACTATGTGAAGGCATTCAATTATGTGGAGCATAACAAATTATGGATAACATTGCGAAGAATGGGAATTCCAGAACACTTAAACTGTTCTCATGTGGAACACCGAGACCAAGTATTATGATGAAATGCACAAGGACCTGGAGTTAGAAAACCAAGAGAGAACACACCTGACATTCATCAAGACCAAGAGGCTGTTGTTCAAATAGAACAAGGTGACACTGAACAGTTTAAAACGAGGAAAGGTGTGTGCCAGGGTTTTACCTTTCCCCCATACTTATTTAATCTTACACTGAGCAAATAATCCAAGAAACCAGACTATAAGAATGACAGCATCAAGGGAAACTTCCAGCAAAATGACAGACTCGGCAGACGTGCTACCCGGTCCATCTATGACAAATCAACGCGAGACCAAATAAAACAGACACAGCCGAACATTCTGGCACCCTGAACTTCAGAAGAAAGGTTAGAGAGGTGAAGTGCTTGCTGGGAGGAGTGGCCGAGCAGGGGCAGTGCTAGATGGAGACTGACCGCTAAGCAGCTAGGCAGATGTGGCTCCACCATCTTGTGAGCAGCTTTGGCAGTACAGGAATATCCAGCAGAGCAGATTCGCGTGGATGGCAGAAAAGGTGTGATTTCTTCTTTTTGCTCAAGTTTCCTGGTGACCAGAAGTGTGGTCAGTTCCCAGCCTCATCCACTCCCAGCATAGACCCTACTTTCTGGGAGTTCGGAACCACATGGACGGGAGCCATGCCAGTGTGAGTTGGGGCCCAGCTACACCGCTTTGTGCCTGGACTCAGGTGGACTCAGCTCCAGACGTACAAAACCTGCAGAGCCATGAGTAATAACCAGTTACCCTGCCCAGCTTCCCTGTGGTCCTAACAGACACTGAAACCAGCTCTATCAAGGGACCACACGAGCTACTTTCAGATTGACTGTCCTGAACACAGATAACAGAGAGACCAATAGGAACTCCATCTAGGACCAGGGACTCTGCTGTCACAGCCCTTTCACACCCACCTCATGAGCTCCTTGAATTGCAGAAGCCCCCCAGAGCTTTCTCCCCTCCAGGTCCAACAACTGCACTGTTTGTTTTTACAAATACAACAACCCAACAGTGTGCCCTGGGAACAACAATTTTAGCTCACACAAAGAAACAAGAGAGAATAGAATGGTTCAAACAAATGACCAAGATTCAGAGAGAGAAAATATTTCTGAGGAAGAAAATATAATGAAACTAACTGAAAAAGAATTGAATGATAAATAGGTACCGTCAAAGGATCCGTAGAAAAGACCCAGGCAAACCAAGAGGACACAATAAAAACTTGAGAACAATTCCGGAAAATACTACAAAAACAAAGACAAAATAAATGCCAAATTTGAAACAATACAAAACCTGGCAGGAGAAATCCAGAAGATTAATGCTAAGGTCTCAGAAATGGACAATGTCTCGAAAGGGCAAAGGAGTAGATGCAAAGCAATGAAAGCCTGAATTAGTGAGCTTGAAGAACAACCAGAAAACAGAATGAAAAAAATCCGAAGGCAGCCTAAGAGTTATGCGGGGCACCATGAAGAGGAACAACTTACAGGTGATTGGAATCCCAGAACAGGAAGAGACAAGCACAGAAAAACTGTTGACGAGTTATTGGAAGAAAACTTCCCTAACGTCATGAAAGACAAGAAGAAAATCACACAACAAGCTGAACAAACCTCAAACAAGAGAGTTTCCAAAAGAAAATCACCAAGACACATCATAATCAAACTTTCCAAAATCCACAACAAGGAAAGAATCCTGGGGCCAGCTCTGGAAAATCGAAAAGTTACCTACAAAGGAGAACCAATGAACTCTTGACTTCTCAGCAAAACCATGTAGGCAAGAAGGCAATGGAATGACATATACAAAACTCTGAAAGAAAAGGATTGCCAACCAAGAATCATATACCCAGGAAAAGAAGTCTCACAAATATAACTGCAAAATTCAGACATTTCCTGATAAACAGAAATTAAAGGAATGTGTAATGACCAGACCGACTTTACAAAAATTGCTAAACGGTGTTCTCTGGAATGAGAACCAACAACAGCAGACAACAACCTGATACTACCATACATGACAACACCTCCACCCAGAACTCAATCCAGACACAAGATTGAAAACAGGGAACCAGAGATATCAATGTATAATGAAGTCAACTACAACACAAAAAGAGGGTATAGGGTAGATACAGAACTTCCAAATGGCAAGGAAGTCAAGGTGATTTCAAGATAAAACACTGTTTTAAGCAGGGAAATGATTAATAAACTACAGGAACCTCAAAGAAAATAATACACCTGCATCTCAAAAAAAAAAAAGTTTTTTTAGAGAAGAAAATCAGAAAGATTTAGTAAATATTAACACAACAGAATTGAAAATGAAAAGAAATGCACTAAAGAAAATAAACTCAGTATAGTAAATTATAGGGAACAAAGATTCCAGCAGCACCACACACACACACACACACACAAAACCACACAGAAAAATGACAATAATCAATTCATACCTGTTGATAATTACACTGAATGTAAATGGATTAAATGTTCCAGTCAAGAGACATAAAGAGCAGAATGGATTAAAAAGCAGGATCCTTCAATACGCTGTCTACAAGACACATAATAAAAAGATGGAGACAGCCTAAATGCCCATTGATCAAAGAAAGATTAAACAAACTTTGGTATACACACACACAATGGAATACTGCAAAACGCTGAAGAATAATGATGAATCTGCGAGACACCTCCTCACAGCATGGTTGAACTACTGTGCTCTGTGAAATTAGTCAATCACAAGACACAAATATTGTATGAGAACAATGATGTAAAAAGTTTATAAAAAGGGGAATGTTTCTTGATAAAAGAAACAATCTATGATGATTACAGGGGAGTGGGTGAATGGGAAAACAACATCATGATGAATGGAGAAAATATTGAAGTGGTTAAGGAATTCATTTTACTTGGATCCACACTCAATGTCCATGGAAGTAGCACTCAAGATAGCGAATGGTATACTGCACTGGACCAATCTGGAACAACAGACCTCTCTTTTTTTTTTTGGCTTTGGAAAACTGTTTCTTCTGTTACTTTCATGACGGAAAAAGAGAAATGTTTCTAATACAACTTAAATTGGGGTTCTCATTCTTATCTGGGGTTCCAGGGTCCTGCTGGATTGAGAAATATCCTGACCAGGAATGTGACTACAGTTGCCTAAATGTTCTGGAGACTTTGCTAGCCCAGAGATGATGGCCCAGTCCTCAGAATCCTCAGCATCAGATAAAGAAGGGTCCTTCACTGGTGGGGCACTGAGGCTGTTTGGAGGGGGCAGCTCTGTGGGAGCAGAGGTCAGTACTATGAGCAGTGGAGACGAAAGAGCTAAATGGAAATGGGGCAGTGTGAGTCCAGCGGAGTCTGATGGGACAAGGGGGCGGCCTGTCCTGCTCTGTCAGGCATTTCCTTGATTGCAGAGTCCTCTGCTCTTGATTCCATTTCTCAGGCTCAATGTCAGTCCGCGTCCCTGTTCTGCTGGACTATGTTCACCTCTTGCACGTCTATAATCCTCACACACTGGGAACTCCATGTTCCTGCGAGAGCTGTTCTCTGCACAACCATCTCTCCTAGAAGTTCTCTCAGAGGCTTCTGTGGGCCGTCCGTTCTGTTGGCGGACATTCTGCCAGGATTTTTCTCTAGGGAAGGACATTCTCCCGGTCGCCATCTTGGCCCATTTAGCCCGTTCACCGCCTCTCGGCAGCCATGTTGTGCCACGCGACCAGACCTCTCTTTTAAGTGTTAGAGAGCAACGGTGTCAGTTTCAGGACTACGGTGCACCTGACCCACGCCATGGTATTGGCAAGTGCCAAAGATACATGTGATCCCTGGACAATGAATACAAAAGAGCAAAGAATGCCTTAGAATGACGGTGCTGGCAAAGAATATTGAACATACCATGGACTGCCACAGTAAGTCTGTCTTAGAAGTACGGCCAGATTTCCTACTGACACGGAAGTGGCAAGCTGGGAACGATGGTCCTGGAGAGTGGTTTTGCCTGCTTAGAGCTTGGACTGTTTGTGGGTGAAAACCCAGAGGAATACCATTGGCAGCTGAGCTGTTGACAATGCCACCAATGGAACCAGTGACTTTCAAAGAGACAGCTGTAGACTTCACTGAGGAAGAGTGGAGGCACTGCTGGTCACACCCCAGAGAAAGCTATTTAGAGAGATGATGATGGAAAACATCGATCACTTGGTCTTTGTGGGAATGGAAAAGCTAATTCTCAACTTTATATGGAAAGGCAAGCAGCTCTGAATAGCTTAAACAGTTTTGAAGAACAGCAACAAAGAGTTCTTTTACTTGTCAATATCAAAACACAGTATGTAGCCATAATAACCCAAACAGAAAAGAACCCAGAAACAAATTCATGTATTTACGATCAACTGAAAATCAACAAGAAAAACCAATGGTGAAGGAACCGTCTCTCCTACAAATGGTGCTAGCAGAATTTTATTTCTAAATGCATACAAATAAAGCAAGATCCACACCACACACCATACACAAAAATGAATTCCAAATAAATCAAGAACCTAAATGTTCACTCAAAAACAAGAACCTTATGACTTTTGATGATAAAATATAAAATGCAACAAAAAATGCACGAGCAGAAGCCCAAGGAGACAACTGGGGCCTTATAAAGGTTAGCTTATTGTGTTCATGAGAAAATGTTATCATTTCTTCAACATGAGTAAGTGCATTTATGAAAAATCACCAGCCAACATCACACTCAGTAAAGACAGAGAACTTTCTCCTTGAACATGAGAACAAAACAAGGAAGCCCACTCTCACTACTTCGATTCCATATTCTACTGGAAGGCCGAGCCAGACAATAAAGCAAGAAAAATCAAGCTATCCAGATTATAAAGGAAGAAGTAAAACTATCTATCACAGGTGACATGATCCTCTAATAGAAAACTCAAAACAATCTACTAAACTTCAAAACCATTAAATGAGGAAGGAAGGAAGAGTCTGCAACAAATGGTACTGGCAAAATTGGAGCGCCACATGCAGAAACTGTAAAGATTCATATCTCACACCTTACCCAAAGACAAATTCAAAATGGGTCAAAGTACCCAAATACTAAATCTTAAATCATAAAGTTCTTGGAAGAAAACTTATCACCTGGGACAGCTAAGAAAAACAGCCAAAGAAGGAAAATAAGAATTGGAGGAGGTGTGGAGACACTGGAATCTGCATCCATTGCTGGCGAGAATGCTATGGAAGGTTATGGAAAACCATTTGGCTGCTCCTCACAAAACTCGAGCCGGGGCTGCCAGGATTCCCCCCTCCTAGGTATATTCCTTAGACGTCTACCAGAAGTGTCACAGACAGGCATATGTATAACTGTGCAGCATTCCTCACAATAGCTGAAAGGTGGGGAATATCAAGTGCTCATCATCGGAATAATGCATCAACAAGATACGGTCTATATGTACAATGGACGGGCCCTCAGCTTTAAAGAGAAATGGAGTCCAGAGAAATGTACAACATGGATGAGCTTTGAAGACACACTGAAAGCAATTAAGTCAGTTACAAAATGAATAGTACTGTACAAGGATAGGTCACAAATTACTACTATGAAATCATGGAAACCTTTATTAAAGTTATCAAAATCTGATGGTTTTATTTAATAAAGAAGTGTTGCTTGGCATAGCCTCCATGTTGGTCTGCACACTTCCAAGTCTCTAATCCTTGAAAAATTCTGCACTCTTCAATCTACACCATGTCAAACCACGGTTTGGCCATCCTTGAGGAAATAAAACCATTTTCCTTTGAAATGTTCTGAGAGATTTAGAAACAGAAGTCTGAAGGGCCATGGATGGAGTGTAGTGTACCATGAAACTCTCGAGGGCAATCCTTGTTCTTCTGGATAATGAGCCACTGCACAGTCCTGCTGTGGCTTTTGTCTTACCAGTACAGCGTTCACTTTTCTCGAAACTTCTTCAATATCAACTCCTGTGATGGAGCTGTGTCCTTGGAGAAAATCTATCAGGATGACTCCTTTGGACTTCCCAAAGCCTCTCACTAGGTAACCTTCTGAGGTGACGTCTCTGTCTCCAATGTTAACTGGCACCGCAAATATTCTTAGAAGCCATTGTTATAATTCACCTTCTTTTTTGTGAGCATCCCAATGAAAAACTAAGTTAACTACAGAGAGAACTTGTTCGTAGTCATCCATTGCTTGAAGAGAAATGTTTACTTACATTTTGTATGGCATAAGCACACCCAGAATGTTCCTTAGAGTCAGGATGGCCAGAGTTGGTCTCTCATACTTTGGACATGCTGTCAGGAGGGACCAGTCCCTGGCGAAGGACATCATGCTTAGAAAAGTAGAGGGTCAACAAACCAGAGGCAGACCCCCAACAAGATGGATTGGCACAGTGGTAGCTTAATAACTGTTGTGAGGATGACACGGACTGAGCAGTGTTTCATTCTGTTGTGCAAAGATAGGGTTACTATTAGAAGGAACCAACTAAACTGCACTTAACAACAACAGCCTGTTTTACCTCAATTTAAAAGCAAGCAAACAACATAACACTGAAAACGACCTCGACAGCCGTCAGGAATAAGAAACAGCCCACCTCTGGAGTGGACGCTTAAGAGGGCAGAAAGCTGAGCTGTCTGCACAGATGTGAACAGATGACCTGTCACACACTAAGTGGGCACACTGAGCGGTGGCACAAGATCCAGTCTGCCACCACTGGTACTTTAGAAAAAAAAGAGAGAAAACGGTATTCGTAAATGTTTGCACATGAGACTCAGAATCTGCCACTGTGGGAAGAGAGGACTGACATTTCCCTTCATAACCTTCTGTGTGATTATGAGCACGTGATACTTTTAGACTAGAAAACCGGGTGATTACAAACCCCATAGCCCACTTTGCATCATTGATGCCCCTCACTTGCTCTTTCTGCTTCCTGGACTGATCTCCCTTCACACAGCCCAGAGCTAGTTTCCTCCAAGCCGGGAGGCCAGTGAGATCGCCCCACCCCAACATGTATAACCCCCTCCCAGCAGCACTTCTAGACCCTTTCCCCGGCTGCCCATCCTGACTATGAGAGCCGCCCGTCTACCTTGTTCGCTGTGGCAGCTCTTGCACCCAGACAGCTGGCACACATCAAAGGCACTCCGCCCTGCTCGCTGGAGGAACTCGGGCTGAGGAGCGCTGCGTGAAGAGTCTGGGCGACTTTGGTTTTTGTAGACTGAAGAGCCAGACAGTCACTAGTTAGTTGGAATTAACACTTGTGGTTAGAACTCTTTTTAAATGCTACTGCATATGTTAAAGCAAACCACAAATAGATGAAACCATCAGAATTAGGGACCTGTGGCTCAGCCTCACCATGTACCACCAGCCACACAGGAAGCCCTACTGCAGAAGCCCAGCCCCCGGTCTCCAGCCAGTCCCTCTGGAGGAAGGACCATGTCTCGTGCTTCTCGCTGCCCCTCAAGCTGGTGCCCAGGGCATGAGGACTGAGTCGATCCATAGCTTTGTGGCAAAGCAAGACCACATTATGGGTTTGTGAACAACTCAAAATCTGATGCAACCAAGGTTGTTTCCAGTGATTTCATCTGGAAAAGCAAACGTTCCTCAAAGGAAGAGATAGAGATCAACAAGTGAGGCGGCCCATATCTCTGGGACACTGTGTAGTGCATTTCGCTCCACAACGGAAGACAGCTTGTGCTTGGTTTGAAGGCTGTCGCCTCACAGGACGGCACACTGAGAACCAAGTTGAGCAAGTGTTTGGATCCCGGGGGCGGGGGCTCACCCAACAGTACTGCCAGAGATCACAAAGAGATACAGTAAAAACTGCGAAAGCCAAAGTCCTTGTAAGGCGGAATCTGTCCGAAAAGAAGAACTCAAATATTTTTCACTAATAAAAAGGGACAGCAAGGCAGTCAGGCTGACTTCGGGTTCTCACAGGTTTCGCTGTGGTGGTCGTCTCGAGCAGGAAGGAGCGTGTGGTTGCTGTGGACACCATTACCCGAGAACACAACAAGAAGACTAAGAGAGGATTTCAAACACCACATGGTGCTGTGGGTTAAGTGCTGGGGTGCTACCACAAGGTCAGCTGTTCAAACCCACCAGCCACTCTGCAGGAGAAAGATGAGGCAGTCAGCTTCCCTGAAGACCTGCAGCCTCAGAAAACCCACGGAGCGTGTCTGCCCTGTCCTACAGGGTGGCAGTGGGTTTGGGTGTGGCACAGAACTGTCCTATGAAACTGAAGGAGAACTAAAGGGAGGACTAGGGGCATTTGAGGACTTCATTAAGAACCGCATTTTCTGAACACAGAAACCCCATCTTTTGTTTCTAGACAACACTGCAATGCGGCCCTGTTGCTCCCACAGAAAACACCATCTTGGGAGGGTCAAGGAACAAGCCCAGTGAAGCTGTGAAACCACAGAGAGCTAAGGACACCCCAAAAGAAACCCCCCCCATCCAACATTATACTGCTGTTGTTAGGTGCAGCGGAGTCAACTCACAAAGACTCCATGGAGGGTTTCCGAGGAGCAGCTGGTAAGTTTGCACTGCCAACCTACACAACTTGATTAAATTTTTGTTAAAAAAAAGGGTCCCCGAATCACCCATGCCGAGGCAACGCTCAGAGTGGGTTCAGAAGCTGGCTCCTCACCATTTGGGGTGAGGACTGGTGTCTCTAGCTTTGCTCTGCAAACCCCCAGACTGCAACACAGCGCTGCCACGCCTCCGGGTCACTCCCCAGTCTACCTGCTCCTGCTCAGGGAGGTGGGCCTCTCTTCCCCTGAATCCTGGCCAATAAGCCAGCCTCTGGGCTACTTTTCACAACTGCAAAGCAGACCATTCTCTTGGTTTGGGCTCTCAGGACTGGCCTTGGCATTTTGTTTCTTTCTTCCTGTCTTTTTTTTTTAATGTATTTAGATACACTTGTTGAGAATAAACACATCAAAACATACACCCATTCAGCTGTTTCTACATGTACAACTAAGCAACCCGGGTGACATTCCAGTTGTGTACCCGTCTCACCATCCTTGTGAGGTACTTCCTCCCTTGTTAACACCCACACAAGGCCCTGACCTTTCAAGTTGGGGCCTATAAAAGTAGTTCTTAAAGGAGCATAATGCTCGAGGCAGACAGTTTAAATTACAAGTCGTTTTGTTAAACTAAAGCTACTGCTTGGTTTTAAGAAGACTTCAGGGGATATTTGTGGTTAAAATTTCAAGATTATCTTAGGGCAATAGTTTCTAGGATTCATTCAGTCCCCATGACTACAGAAACTCTGGATTCCATGAGGATCTGAAGGTCTGTTTTACATGCCCCCCCCTTTTTATTGGATTCTTTTATAGAATCTTTGATCAAAATGTTCAGTGATGACAGCTGGGCACCATTCCTGTCATTCTTAATGGCTGGATAGCACCATATCACACTGCCTCCAGCCTGCTGGTCAGATACTCAGGGTTTCCAGATTGTTCCCAGGCAGGGGCCAGGCTGGTGGACAAGGTCCTGCTCCTATCATCTTCATCTGGGGGCTCCCTGGGCCCTAAAGCCAGTTGGCAAGCCCCTCCCACACAGAGTAAAGAGGCAATCTCAGTCTCCCCCCTCCATCACACTTACGGGACAGGTCCACCCCCATGAGCATGGTGAAGCTCACACCCAGAGGGGGGAGAGCGGAAAAGGACCCCAAAACACACCACGGCAGGAAAACGCTGCTGCATTCGGGGTCCTAAAGTAACTCCCTGTTTCACAGGCAATTCCATGCATGGACAGGAAATGGACAGAAGACAGAATGACCCCACATGGAAGTGAGACTTCTGCGACAGTACACACACACATTCTTCCCGCTTTCGACTCTCACACTTGGTAAGGCAGCAAAGTCAAGGATTTTTAAAAGAAAAAAGCAAGTTCCATGTGTAAATGAACACTATAAAAATCATTACACATGAAGACAGGGAGGAGGAGTGCAGGAGTTGAAGGGAACACAGGTACTTACTGTTAACGGATGAGACAGGGAAGAGGACTGTGAGCGTTGTAATGAAGTATACCATTTGTTGAATGTAAAACTGATGGTCTGCTCTGCAAATCTTCACGCAATTCACAATTACGAGTTGTGGGTTTGTGGGTTTTAAATAATTCGTTGCTTTGTTGCTGTACTGCCATAGAGTCCGTTCCCACTCACAGTGACCCTGAAAAGCGTTTCCAAGGAGAGGCTGGTGGATTCGAAACATCGACTTTGCACTCTAGTGCTTATCCTATAGCGCCATACCTGGACTCTAATTTTAAATATAAAACTTCTTTAATATGTAAACTTTTAGAGGATTTGACTTGTGGGTTATTCTGGGGCCCACTGTGGGACCAGAGAACTATTTGGTGGCAAGTGTGAGGAGCTGGTGGCGACCGTGGTTAAGCAGCCCAGTGAAAGAAGACCATCTGCCTGGAGCCAATTCTTGTGGTTCCTACAGAGGTGCCGCATCCCCAACTGTACACCCAATCTGCTGCTGTCAAGGTGGTGCCCACTCACAGCAACCATATCGTCGTGGTGAAGTGCCATGGAGTTGGTTCTGACTCATAGTGGCCCCATATAGGGTTTCCAAGATTGCACATTGGGTGAGTCCAGACTAGATGTCACACAATCGGCAAGGTGTCCCCAGGCCTGCGCTCAGTACAATGCATGTTCTCAAGGTTGGACTGACTAACCTTGAAGAAAACCATGTGGGGTTACTTGGGTTCTGAGACACTTTGGGAGCTGGATGAAGCCATTGGACAGACGTGCAATCTTGCAGTTCAAACTGACCTTGGTGGCCGAGTGCTTATCGTTCAGCGCCACATCAGGACTCCACGGGACACAGTAAAACTGCCCCTTAGTCTCTGAGGTTGTGAATCTTTATAAAAGCAGATGGCCTCATCTTTCTCCTCTGGAGCAGCTGCTAGGTTCGAACTGCTGACCTTGTCATTAGCAGTCCAATTCTTAATCAACTGCAGCACATCCCAAATAAATGAATATACTGTCACTGAACATAATTTTGGATAACTCGCAAGTCATTTTAAATTCTTACAGAGGATTTTCAGGGTCAATATTAAGATAATCTGTCCCAAATAAATGTGCCACGAAGATGCTGTGGAGGAGGGCAGGCAAGCCCTTTATTCTCTCAGCACCCCAGAGCTCTCATTTGATGAGAGCAGGAATGAACAAGTTCTGAAGGCTTCTCCTCCTGAGAGGAACACCTGAGCCAATTTGCAGTGACCGTCACAGTCTCAAAGCAAAGTTCCGTGCAGCCCCGAGCCAATGTCCCAGTCTGACCTCATTCCTCCTGGGTTCCCTGCGAACGCAAGGCAGCAAGATTCCTGAGTGTGACCCCAGCATGGGAGCACCTGTACCGTGTTGAGTACATGGGAGTTCATCCGTACCCCAAATCCCGGGCCTGTGAATGCTAAAGTTTACAGGCAATGCTGATGACAATGTGTGTTGAGTAAGAAGAGGTCCAGATGGTCAGCACCTTGACCTCATGACCCTGACGAACCCACTGACCCTTGGTCCAGGCATCTCGCTGCACAGATCTACACAAAACAGGAAACATCTACACTGCTGGGAGATCAGGCACCTGAGCTAATTAGGTAGAAGCCGCACGTCTGTCCAATGGCTTCATCCAGCTCCCAAAGTGTCTCAGAACCCAAGTAACCCCACGTGGTTTTCCTCAAGGTTAGTCAGTCCAACCTTGAGAACATGCATTGTACTGAGCGCAGGCCTGGGGACACCTTGCCGATTGTGTGACATCTAGTCTGGACTCACCCAATGCCAGCGAATTATCCCACCCACTAGCCTTCTGCCCCTCTGGCCAGCCACACTCCAAGAAAGCCCTGTCCTTTCAAGACATTTGCACCCCACTTCACATCGTCCTTCTCCCTGGAGTCCCCATCCCAGATGACTGCCAAAAAACTAGTGATTCTACAAGGTCAAGATTAAATGCTGCCTCTTCTCGATGCAAGTATTGCTGCTTGGCCTCCCCCATGTTCTTTCTCAGCAGGATTCACTCCACCGACATCACGCAGCTGCTCGCTCTATCATGATGAAAACGGGTCTTAGAGGGCAGGTACCGCACAGTCTAGTTTGGAATCCCAGTCCAGCACACACTGAGTTGGACTGAACAAGAAAATTGTCCTGTTTTCCACTGTGAACCATGAGATGACCAGACACAGAAGTCTGAGTTTCCGACACCACGGCGTACCCATCAGCCCCAGAATGCCACCTCTAGACTTCTGGATGTGAGAAAATTAGCGTGTTACTTTACACCACTGTTATTTTGAGATTTTTTTTGTGCTTTTCAGTCAAACACTTCCCAATACCCACCCTGTCTGTACCCAACTACCTCCTGGAAGCTGCTCAGACCTCCGTACTGCCTGTCTCCAACCAGGGCTTCCACATTGGGCACACTCAGCCCTCCTCCCTCCATCTCTCAACTCCTTGCCCCTCCCTGGACACGGCACACGCTATTCACTCCGTGTCTTCACAGAGCCCAGCATGGGCGACACACCAGCTAGTCCTGACCAGGAAGTTAATGGATGGCCACAGTCAGACCCAGCTGAGGGGAAATAACCAGATTCTTCAATATGAATGAATTCTGAAAGTGAAAAATTTCTAAAATGCATTTGAAAGTACATCACTTTGGAGGACCAAAAAGCACGTGGGTCATCCAATTTCTCCATTTGGTTTCAGTCCTTGGGAAAATTTAAGAATTACAAAATGTAAGTTTCTGACCATTCAAATTCAAAAAGCAAATCTATCGCTGAAGATACTCTTTTTCTTATTAATCTGAATCAGAGAGAGAGATGCTCAATGTCTATAACACAATGGCGTCTACTGGTATGTCAGATTAGCTTAGAATTTGTTGTTGTTGTAAAATGTTACCGAGTTGGTTCCAAACCACAGCATCCCTGCATCGGGTTTCCAAGGAGCAGCCAGTGGGTTTGAACAGCAGTCCAGTGCCAATCCTCCGGTGCCACCCCAGCTAATTTTCAAGTCCCTGACGCATTGCTGTTGTTGTCAGTACTGACTCATAGCGACCCTCTGAACAGCAGAAGGAAACACTGCCCGATCCTGGGCCAATCTCACTACGGTTGCCACGCTTGAGCCCACTGATGCTGCCACTTTGCCAATCCATCTCACTGGGGGTCTCCCTCTTTTTCTCTGACTCTCCATCTGATGCATTACATTCTTTGAAATGGAGTGTGGGCACTTCCTCAATTAAAAGAATGAAAGGGAAATCAACGAATGACTAATGTTAGAAACACGCTCATGGAGGCTGCCACGGGGACACCTAGTTGATGCATGTGGACCAAAAATTAGTGTTTACCAGCCCCTTCAATTACTGTTGCTGAGAGGGGTGCTGGGGGCAAGTGAGTTAATAGGAGGGGGCTTCTAAAAGTTTGTGGGAAAATGTCATTTGGGGAACCCTCATAATAATAATTAACTGGACAAAAATGATCAAATCTGGCACGGAACGGGTAAGTAGAAGGAAAATGCTCTTGGCAAAAGCAAGGAAGCCTGCCAAACTTAGGAGTACTCGGAGACAGAACCAAAATCAAACACAAAAACGTGACCACCCTCTAGGCAGTCCTACTCTGAAGGCCTCATGAGGGTCATCATTCCAGGTGACCCGTGCACATACTGGCCTGGGTGGCCTCCTCCCTAGACAGGTCCCATAGTCCTGTCACAATCTGACAAGAGCAGCGCTGTGCGGACACAGCTCCCGTCCCTACAACAAGGCAGAAATGGCAGCATCAGCCAACGGTTCATGAGCCCTTGTTGGGTGCCAGGCACCGTTTGTCCTCAGCACAGCCCCTGAGAAAGGAACTATCTTCACCCCCACCTCACAGATGAAGAGTCAGCGCCCCACCTAAGATCTGGCAGCAAGGAAGTGGTGGGGCTGGGCTTCAAGGCCTATCCCCTTGACCACCAGGTTGTATGGCCTCCCAGTGTGACATGTGCCACGTAGAACTTCAAGGAGAAGCCGAGGAAAATGCAG
This sequence comes from Chrysochloris asiatica, assembly GCF_000296735.1. Classification (NCBI taxonomy): domain Eukaryota; kingdom Metazoa; phylum Chordata; class Mammalia; order Afrosoricida; family Chrysochloridae; genus Chrysochloris; species Chrysochloris asiatica. The sequence goes on along the minus strand of NW_006408615.1, from coordinate 8,945,521 downwards.
GGAGAGAGACGCAAATAGAACAGAGTCAGCAGGGCCTCCCCCAAGGGCAAGAATGCTGACATCATTCATTCATTCACTCTTGGGCAGCTCAGCGATGCAGACAGGAGTAGCCTCTGCCTACCTCTCCACGCTGCCTGCCACATCTGTTTACCTGCCCGGGGGGGGGGAAGGAATGAGTAGACACGAGTCCCAACTCGGTCACACACTAGCTAGATGACCAGGGAGCAGTGAGCGACTTACCCTCTCTGAGCCTCAGTTTCCTCTTCTGAAAAACAGAACTACCTATGACTAAAATGCTACCTATCACACCAGGAGGAGCGCTATGGGTTAAGCCTCGGGCTGCTAACTACAAGATCGGCTGTTCAAATCCACCAGCTGCTCCACTAGTGAAGGCTGATGCTGTCTACTCTGTCCAGATCTTGTCTGGGCAGCCGATGCAGGACTGCTGTGAGCTGGGATGGGCTCAGTAGCCGTGGGTTGGCTGGCTCCAGGGTTGGCAGGCAGGTTGGAGCTGTGTGCCCAGTGTTCCACACACAGCAAGTGGCTGCTCTTCGCCCAGGGTCTGAGGAATGGGATGTGCAGCAAGGCGACGCCAACGTGAACCCCGAGGAGCCAATGGGAAGCAATCAGAAGAAGGGCAGGGCTAAGAGGGTGACCAGCCAGGACTCAGGGGATAGGGGAGCCAAAGCTGAAACAGGAACAGTGTGGACGAGGAGGAACTGATATCACATTTCTACACAAAAATCCCCATGTGGTTTAAGCTTAATGGGTTTCTCATCATTTGCAATCTTCTGGCTGCTGGCTAGGCAGAGAAGGGTTTTACACTCGATTCATAGTTATACATTAGTTAACTGTCAGGGTCATGCAGAGAGCAGATGGTTAGTTAACATCAGCATTTCTAACTGCCAGAGCAGTAGTAAATCCAACTGATTTACACACCACCTCTTTTCCGAAAAAGCCCCTCCCCCATCCTAAGGGACACGCAGGTGATCTTCATTAACTCTAAATTTTCAAAGCAAAAATAAAGAGAAAAGTTTAATACTTTCACCGAGAACACCAATGCTAAGTAACACGGAGCACCCAGCCTCACTTCCAACTTCTAGCCTCCTCGGGACAATCCTCTGAGGTATTTAGGGGCCATCCAGACATCCTTGCTCCAAACCCCAACACTTGGCTCAATCTATCCATAATGACTTGCCTCTGCCTGCAAGTCCCCTGCCCCACCCCCCCATCACCCTCATCTGCTGGTCCTGCCATGCTCCACTGTCTCTCCATCGTGTTGTCTGCACGCATGCCCACCTCGGAGCCACTGTCTCTCCATCGTGTTGTCTGTGTGCACGCCTGCCTCGGAGCCACTGTCTCTCCATCGTGTTGTCTGCATGCACGCCCGCCTCGGAGCCTGTGCACATGCTATGGTCTGCCTGGACTGCTCTTCTCTGTGGAGTCTGTCTGGATGACTCTCCTCCCATCATCCTCACCTCTCACCACCAACAACTCCAGCCAGCGACTCTCCATTCTTACTCTTTTTATCCTTCTTTAAAGCACATACCACTCACTGAACTGACTGGCAGGCATACTTCCCGCTCCCCCTCTAGGAGGTGAGCCTGCGGGGTCTGTTGCCCACCACAGTGGGTCCTCCCTCACTTCTGCTGAGGTTCACCAAGACACAAGTAGGAATCTTTACAAATGAAACAGTGGCAGGGAACCAATATGTGGACGTTCTAAGTGGGCAGCAGTGACAATCTTAAAAATAATGTACTATTGTTAGCAATTTCATTCATGAAGATCACATACTGACATCTCTGGATTATACAGGAAAGGAAGGGAGTGTGTGTGTGTGTGTGCGTGCGTGCGCACGCGTGCGGGGGGGGAAGGGGACACGACAACTAGTACTCAGATTACTAACCACAGATGTGTCTTGGGCTGAGAGTAAAACTTAAGCTTTCAGTGCAAATCAGTGCAAAACTTGAGCTTTCAGTTGCACAGAGCCAACTCTTGAACAAGGGGCAGCTTGTACAACAAACACACAGGTGTACATCCCACAGGGCGCCTCCCAGGCAGCCTCCAGAGCACCCCAGAACCGCAGGCCACAGCTTTATTTCACCTTTGTTGTTTAAAAAAGGCTGGGTCAGAGGAACCAACTGGGTTATGGGACAAAAGGGCCCATCGGTGACACCACACTTAAAATCCCCAAGTATCTATCAGTGAGTGTTCCATCATCGAGACAGTATCAGTAGAAGCTGAAACCATTTGGCAAGGGCATGTCCCCCATGACATGCCTCAATCAAGTGCCCAGAACTGAGTCTGGTCCTACATTCAGGTTTCAGAAGAAAACTTTGTTGTTTCTGCAAAGTGGAGGTCAAAGACTTGGAGAGATTGGAAACAAACCATCTCTACAATTCTCTATAGCTCTGGGACCTTCTTTAATTTCCAAACAATCCTTTAAGAAACCTGGCATGTTTTCACATGTAATCCATGCTCGGGATGCATACATCTCAGAGCAGTAAGGGGCAGAAGATCTCTCCCTGACTAGCCCTGAATGTCTCAGAGAGAGAAAGGGCATCACAAGACTTACCACTGACCACCAGGCCCAGCAATCTCTTCTTTTTCACTGTAAGTCTTTCCACCAAAGCGGGAGCCTCAAGCAGGCCCAACGAACAAACGGATGAATGAATGAATGAATGAGAGTAACAACATACTCACACTTGAGGATCACCAAGGAGTCTGCTGAGGTTTGGACAGACCCCAGAGAACTTAGCAGCCACACAGTGCTCCCAGCCATGGGACCCAAAAGGACAGTGGCTCAACACAGATGAACATGAGACCACCTGTTCCGCCAGCCAATGGAAGCCCTAACACCCTGTCACCCACCCACACAACCCCGCCTGCAGCCGGGCTCTTCCCAGCGTTTAGGAGTCAGAGTGACCACTGCCTTTTCCTATTTGGAGAAAAATGCTAGTGCAGCTGGAGAAACATTCTCAGAGCAAATGAGTAAGAGACTCTGATTCTAAGGATTTGTAAATATGATGCTCAAGTGTGTGAAAGGATGAACAAGCAGACTGGAGGAAATATTATGAAACCATGGCAACAGAAACCATGGAAGAAAGGCACTCTGGCTGCACAGAGCTGTTTAAAAATAAACCGCATACTGAAATACCAGCATCCATCTACAATGACTCAGCCTGTCCTCCCCAAACACCCAGGAGAACAGCCCGTTCTTTGACACAGTTGTCTTCCAGGCCTTTCTTCCCCACGCCCTGTAAACCTGCCGCCCACCCCTCCCCCAACACTGTAACACAAAGAAATTAGAAATAGGCTATGACAGCCTCTCATTCTCCCAGCAAGTTGCTGTGAATAGACCTTATGTGTTTCAGAGTTCTGAGGGGGTATGGAAATGGACATGCTCAGAAGGAACTGTTTGGAGGCTGGCTTTTATCAAAGTCACAAAGCAGTATGGACACCCCCTCCACCCCCCCAGGTGCTAACCTGAGTGCTCTAATCACAGTATGGCTGGTGCGGAACAACAGCACCATTTCTGCCATTTAAGGCATTTGGGGCTAGGTACCACTTTCCCCCATTCTCCACTTGCTCTGTGTAGGCTGCTCCCTCGGGGGCTCTGTCTCTGCAGCCCACCCTCTAATTACACTGGATTGTTGGTGTTGGTCCCCAACACCCTGCGACCTCAGGCATAACGGAATACCCTGTGTATCACCTCCCCATCAGCTGCCAGGCAGACATTGTGATCCCTAGGGTCTTCAGTGGCCTCTTTCCTGAAGGAGGTCACTAGGCTCTTCCTCCTAGTCCATCCTAGTCTGGGGGCTCTGCTGAACCCTGTTCAGCATCCTTTGTTGCTGTCGGTATCACTGAGTCAGCTTCAACACTAACCACCCCAGGGACCACAGAAGGAAACAGCCTGCACCGTGCCACAGCCCTCTCTCTGTTGTAGCACTGCGCTACTTCATCTCATTGGGTGCCTTGTCGTTTTCTCTGAGCATCATCGCATCACACAAGCCTGCACTGACAAGGCAGGCAGTAGCTGTGCGTGAGCGCGCTGGCCAGGAATCAACCACTGAACCCCTACCCAACCCCAACTACACTTTGCTGTTGTTGTTGTTAAGTGCCGTCGAGTCGATTCTGACCCATAGCGACCCTGTTTTAAGGTTTCCAAGAAGCAGCTGGTGAGCTTGAACTGCTGACCTTACAGTTCAAATGGCTTTGCAGTCTGACACATTAACCCACAGCGCCACACCAGGACTACACTTACACACCTTTTAATAAGGCAGCTGCACACCGAGATCCCCTAAAGCCTGAGGAATACAACCCAAGTGTCCTCAGCCAGAGTGGACATCCCCCGACCCTGAGACAGTCCTTCCTTCTGAACTCCGACCCAGCGTGCAAAAGTCTGGTCTGAGTGTTACCTCCTTTGTGAAGCCCCCAAACCAGAGGCTCTCCATTCACCACCACCCCCAATCTATTTCTTCTGCACCGCTTGGCCACACCCCTGTTCCCCCAACCAGACTCCTGGGCTGCTTCCCTGGAGTGGATCCCAGTCCGCACACAGCTGCTGAAGGAAGAAGTGAATGCCAGATGGTCTCTCCATGTCCAGGAGGGTCTGGGCCACATTCCTCATTAGTCCAGGACCTGCCTCCGCCCTGTCCTCGTCCCCTGCTCACTCACCGTCTCCCTCCTCATCTTGTCCCATGAAAGGAAGTCATTCTCCAGTACAGACCTCCAATGTCCCTGTGTCCAGTGACTGGCTTCGACATACTACATGCACACCCACGGTTACAACTGGAGCCAGAGCCCAGAAAAACTCTACGCAAACAAGCTTTGCTACCAACTGGTGAGAGGGATCAATGAAGCGATTGTACTTAGGTAAGTCCTGAAAATGTACTTTTGAGGGCCAAGTTTTCAATCTTTTAAAGCATCAATTATTCATCAAGTCTCATAAAAACAGGGGTTTCAGTTTGGTTCAATAGCAAAGCGCAAGCACACAAGCTTTCAGCAGGGCTAAGTACTTCCCATGGAGACAAGGTCAACCTGAGAGCTGAGAGTCGGCACACACTCGTCCCATGAGACCCAGGAGCTGGCTGGCAGCAGTTGCGCTCAAAAGCGCCCATCCTGCTCATCCTGCTCTAGTCCCTCAGGTCCACCACTGAGAGAGGACCACAGCATCTTGGGAGGGGTCCACGACACCACAGATGATCCCACCACACAAGTTTTACTGACCTCATGACCCGAACAAAACACCCACCTCTCTGTCCGTCTGTCTGTTCATAAAACGGGGAGGCAGCGTATGCCCAGCCCGAGTGAGGACTCAGTCACATGGCGGGGGAAGTGCCTGTCGCTACCTGGAACGCCCCTTCTCCCCGCATTGCTCTGGTATCAGTCTAATGCTGTGGAGCCCGATGACCTCAGCTAGCACAAAGCCTCTGTGAACCTTCAGTTTCCTGGTTCCTATAAAGCTAATGATCTTTATGTTCTGCTAACATTCTAAGGCAAGCATGGGGCATCTTTTTTCGGCCAAAATTGACAGCATCATTCATGGGCCATACAAAATTACCAGCTTAAAAATTAGTCTGCAATATTTGTTAAAACATTTAATTAACTCCCCCATAATGGGATGGTGGAACTGCGGTTGCCTTGGCAGGGCCAGACCAAGTGATTTTGCAGGTTTTACATGGCTCGCGGGCCAGAAGTTCCCCACCTGTTCTAAGGGGAGACTGTGGGGTAAAGAGAAGGGAAGGCCTGCCAACCCTTGGTCTGAAGTTTTACGTGAAAACATGCATTCTGCCCTTCATGTCAAAAGAAAAAAAAACAAAGTTTTTTTAATAAACCTAAATGTCAACCAAAGGGAGTTTTCATTTTCAACGAAGCTGCCGCACGAGCAGTAAGAATGTGGTGGTTGTCTGCTCCCCTTATTGTCCACCATCCCTTCAACATACACATAATGGGGAGCCTGGAGAGTCACACAACGCTCCAGATGCTGGGGAACCCCACAGGGTACGACGAAGCAGTCATAACCTCTTGCCTCGTGGTGGGTAAATTCCAGGGCAGGGAAGTGACACACACATGAATTATGCCATCCAGTCACTGATGTCTGGAAGAGAGCGAGGAAGGGGAGGAGAAACGCAGGCTGCCAGAGCGGCTAGAGTGGTCCCGCCACAAAGGTGACGCAAACCCCAAACCGACCACTGCCGTCCAGTCCATCTTGACTCATAGCCACTCTACGAGAGAGTGGACCTGCCTGGTAGGGTTTCCAAAACCATCACCTTTATCGAAGCCGACTGACATATCCTTCTACCAAGGTTCAAACCTTGGACCTTTTTCAGTTAGCAGTCCAACACTTGACCCACTGCGCCACCAGCACTCCTAGAAAAGGTGACAAGCTACGGAAGAGTCAGGAGCGGAGAGTTCTAGCACAAGGAAGGGCTATTCAGCCTGTGTGAGGAACAGCAAAACAGATTTCTAAGAGGATTCCAGGTAAAAGACAATGGAAGCCAAGGTCACCAGGAGGCTGGAATGAACACAGAAAGACCTCCTTCTGACCCATTCTCTCACCACCGCTGTCAGCTGCTAGCCCCTGACTAGGCTTCCTGGATCAGTCATTCAACAAGCAGGTACCCAGCTGAAACGTACTACTAGCTCCTTTCTGGCTCATTCATCATCTAGCAGATGCTCAGCTGAAATATACTATCGGCTCCTCTGGCTCATTCAACAGACATGTGATCAGCTGAAACATACTACCAGCTCCTTTCTGGCTCATTCAACAAGCAGGTGCTCAGCTGAAATATACTAACAGCTCCTCTCTGGCTCATTCAACAAGCAGGTGCCCAGCTGAAACATACTACCAAGTGTGGAAACTCACACACACCATGAGTTCACCTGCCACTCCCTACCCTCCTCGCCGGTCTCTAACTTCCCACCACCCCACATCCCAGAATAAGGCTCTCCCAGGCCCACTCTAGTTACAACTATGGGTAGAAGGACAGGGACATGGCCCTGAACCCTTCCCACCAAACCTACGGGACCCCTAAAAAGCAAGACAGGCCTGGCGTCCCCAAGGTCCCACTGGTGAGGGAGCAGGCAAGCAGACATGCAGCCTGGAGGCTCTCCTGCCCACTTGGAGCAGGTCCCAGAGGCCTTCTCTTCTACAGCCCACCTCAGAGATGTTGTGGGCTTGGTTACAGAGCACCACAATAAAGCAATTGTCACACCAATGGCACACACACGTTTGGTTTCCCAGTGCATGTGAAAGCAATGGAGACACTCAAATGTCTTCTATGAAGTGTTCAACAACATGATGAAAAAGTCTGAAATCTTGTGAGAATGACCCAATGGGACACAGAGGCACAAAGTGAGCACGTGCTATTATAGGACAGCAGCGCCAACAGACTGGCTCGACACAGGGCTGCCCCAGTCTGCAATTGGTAAAACACGCAATATCTGTGAAACACAATAAACTGAGGTATGCCTGGACTTGGAAACTTCACAATGAGACCTGGAGGCAGGAGGTCTCACCTGCTCCACACCAGTCCCCTTTCTTACCACCCCCTACCCCTACATGTACAGACAAACAAAGTAAGTTTGCTTAACGCTCAATTCAAGCTATCCTAAGGTTTTCGGTGACTATCTCCTTCCAAGTCTGTCTTAGGAAGCTTACTCTAGAAGCTCAGCTAAAAACGAATCTACCATGGGTAACCCTGCCGGTATTTAAAATATTAGTGGCATAGCTTTCAGCTTCACCACAACACACAAATTATCACAGTACGACACAATGACAGATGAAATCAAACGCATTAGGCAAGACCTCTTTAAACTGTTCAAGAGCAAAGATGCCAGTTTGAGGATCAAGGTGCACCTGACCCAAGCCATGGTATTTTCAACAGCTTTGTATGCATGTGAATGTTGGACAGTGAATAAGGAAGACCATACGAAAAGTGATGTAGTGTTTGAGTTATGGTATTAGAGAAGAACTTTGGAAAGTACCATGGGTTGCTAGAAGAACAAACAAACCAGAGTTGGAAGAAGTACAGCCAGAGTGCTCCTTGGAAGCCAGGATGACAAGACTTCATCTCTCATACTTCCGACATATTGTCAGGAGGGACCAGTCCCTGGAGAAGGACAGTATGCTTGGTAAAAGTGGAGGGCCAGTGAAAAAGAGGAAGACCCCCAACGAGATGGACTGTCACAGTGGCAGCAGCAATGGGCTGGAGCATAACAACAATTGTGAGATTGGCCCAGTTTCATGCAGTGTTTCATTCTGTTGTGCACAAGGTCACTATGAGTCAGAACTGACTCGATGGCACCTAACAACAACAACAACAAATCCAAGCTGACATCTCGAAGAACAAATGCCATGTCGCTGAACAGAAGAGCACACGGTTCTGAACCAGATGAGGCACTCAACCACCTTAGGCAGGGAGTGGCTTTTTTTAAATCCCTCACTCTTTACCTTCACTAGGAATTTCACTTCTAAACGGTTTCCTGGGTCCCCGAAGAGTCAGCCACGGGGAGCAGAAGCTCGGAACCACTGATATTTGGTGGTGGTGGTGGTGGGGGGTTCCTAAGGCCTGAGAATGAATATTAAGACGAACCTGAGAGCTCCCAAAGAACAGCGTGCCCATTCATTTGATTCTGGAAAATGGAGCCTGGTGAAGAAAGCAAAGCCTGAGATGCAGAAAGCGCTTAATAAAGGGGTCACCTTTAGAACATGCAGGAGGTGGTCAAAGGTACATTTGAGATAGTGAAGAAAGAAAGATTTCAGATCCAAAGGAGCATGTGACCAAAGCTTATATAACTGTTTAAGCCTTTACACTATAAAATGTGGAACACACACACAAAAAGAAAACCATGTGACACCACTGATAAAAATGTCATTATCTAAAACACACTAAGAGACTGCGAATCCAATCCCCCTGCAGAAGCTGCTGGAGATGAGCATGCAGGAGGAAAGGCAGCTGACACTGAGGCTGGAAGGCTGGCAGGATTCCTAGCTTCTAAGTCGGGTCACGTGACTGGCCCTGGCCAGTGAGAAACCCAGGCAGAATCCCGACCTTCCTTCATTGCTCACCCACTGAGGAGACCTCAAGTTGCAGGCTACGAAAGTAGGGTGCCCTGAATCAGCCTGGCTCCAGAGTGACTGTGTGGAACCGCTCCCCCAGCCAACCCGCAAGGATATGCAGAATCAGTGAGAAACACTTTGAGATTTGGAGTTCGTGTACCACTGTAGCACAAACTAGCCGAAGCAAACATAACAAAGTGCAGCGTCGAAGAGAGAGCGCAACCTCCTTAAAAAATAGTGATTGTTGTTGTTGTTGTTAAGTGCTGTCGAGTCGGTTCCGACCCATAGCGACCCCATACAGGGTTTCCGAGGGTGTAAATCTTTACGGGAGTAGAAAGCCTGATCTTTCTCCCGCGGAGCAGCTGGTAGTTTCAAACCGCTGACCTTAAGGTTCGCAGCCCGATTCGTAACCACAGAAAAATTACTATGACAATGCAAATTTTGGTGAGGCTGCAGGAGAATAAGGAGGCCTGGTGGTGCCTTGGTTAAGCGCTTGGCTGCTACCTGAAAGGTCAGTGGCTCAAACTCACCAGCTGTTCCGAGGAAGAAAGATGAGGCAGTCTGCTTCCGTAAAGACTGATTTTGTTGCTAAGTCCCATTAAGTTGGTTCCAACTCACAGAGACCCCGTGTAGGGTTTCCAAGGAGTGGCCGGAATGGCCGGTGGGTTTGAATTGCCAACTTTGTGGTTAGCAGTCCAGTGTTTACCCTACAGCATCACCCCAGGCCTCCGGTCCTGTAAACCCTACGAAGCAGTTCTACTCTGTCTTACAGGGTTGCTTTGAGCTGGAATCAACTGAAAAGCAGTGGGGTGGGGTGGGGTGGGGTGGGGTGAAGTGGGTTGGGTAGGAAAACAAGAGTGTGCCCTAGCATTCCTGTTAGGCATTCCATGGAAAAATCTAGAAATATGGACCAAGACAGATAACAGTTACCCACCCCTGACTCTGCATCCCACTCTGGGGAATATGTCCCAAGCAAATAAACTCAAGGCAAAAAACAGCTTGAACAAAATGTTCATCACAGTAATATTTATAACCCAAAACTGGACACTAGTCAAAGGCTCAAAAAAGCTAAGACGACAACAGTGAATGGATAGAACGGGCACCACACAGTCATCAAAACGGGCAACAGGTGAGCCATCATACATCTGCAAGTGGACAGAGGTAGAGTGCAACAGCGCACAGACACACGGACGCTCATCTCACAGAAGGACCGGGTGCCGTCACGTTCCCGGTGCTCAGGGTGACGCAGATACTCAACGGTTGACTAAGTAACTGAATATCAGAACCAACAAACCCTAAAGTCGACGGAATGTGAACCCATGTTAGTGGGCACCCGGGAGCAAGGGCCCGAGGGTTCCTGTCTATAAGAGGACTCAGATGTGGAGATTTTAAGATGCAGGTATTTGAACATTTGAGTTGTCAGAGAGCTCCTTTTACTTTAACGTTCATGAATCAACAGTTCAAGAAATCTGACAATATTGCATTCAGCAAATGTGCTGCAAAAGACCTCTTTAAAATGTTAAAGAACAAAAATGTCACTTTATAAGAACTATGGTAAGCCTGGAATCCTGATGGGGCACACTGCTGGATAAGCACTGGACTGCTAAACCACAAGGTTGGTGGTTCAAACCCACCAGTCCAAGCAGCTCCTTGGAAATCCTATACTCATAGAAGCCAAAGCGCCGCTCGCTCTGAGTTGGAATTGACTTGAAAACAAGGTGTGCCTGCCCCAAGCCTTGATATTTTCAGTCTCCTCATATGCATGCAAAAGCTGGACAATGAATAAGGAAGACCGGAGAATCACTGATGCTTCTGAATTATGTATGGTGTTGGAGAAGAATCTGACAAACAACTCTATAGAAGAAGGAAGGCTGAGCTGCTTCTTCTAAGAGATGACAGCGAGACTCCATCCCTTGTGCTTTGGACACGTTATCAGGAGGGGCCAGTACCTAGAGAAGGACATCGTGCTTGATAAAGCAGAGAACCAACAACAAAGAGGAAGAGCCCTAACAGGGTGGACTGACACAACAGAAGCCGTAGTGGTTCTACGTCACAACAGCTGTGAGGACGGTTCAGGACCCGGTTCAGGACCAGGCAGTGCTTCGTTCTTGTACAATGGGGTGGGACCCACTCCACAGCACCTAACAATAAGATCTGAATTGTTGTTATTGTGAATGCCATCTAGTTGGTTCTAACCCATAGTGCCCCTGTATAAGGAGAGTTTCCGAGGAGCAGCTGGTGAGCTTGAACCGCCGACCTATGGTTCAAATCGACCTTGCAGTCCAGTGCTTTAACCCACAGTGACACACCACAGTTGAATTAGAGAGCTACTCTTCTTGGTTGGTTTGATGCTTGGCGAGAGTGCATTATGGCTTCCCACTGACAGAGAGGCTTGCCGGCCTCAGCTCTCCGACACTGGGAAGGCGTCCCTCAGTCCTTGCGATCTTGTGTCTCTGGACTGGGAAAGTAGGGCCAGGCACCTTTTAAAGGTCTCACCTGTTTTGGAGACGCCACTGCACCTGGAAAGAACCCTGGTGGAGCAATAGTTAAGAGCGGCTGCTAACCAAAGAGCCCAGCAGATTGAACCCACCCACAGGGTCCCTGGAGGAATCCCTTACATTCTGCTTCTGTGAAGATTACAACCAAGAAGACCCTAAGGAGCAGTTCTGCTGGGTCACAGGGGATGGTCCTGGCTGGCAGAGCAGGGCTCACACACAGGAAGCAGCTTCATCGTACACAGACCCCACATAGACCCCTCACAGACCCCACACCATAGACCTCTCACAGATCCCACACAGACCCCCCTCCCAAGTGTTCTCTGCAGTTGTCTCCTTTCTGTAATCATTCCATCTCCCCCTATAGCTGTTACAAGCCTATATTATTGGGCTAAGGTCACATTCACAGAAAATAGTCACCATGTGAAATGTGAAGAGCAGTCATACTAAGCCGTCCTTCATCAACGGGATAACTGCCCGCGCCCCCATCCTCACCCTGTGGCCACCGCACCTCCAGTCTGTGCCCCGACAGCCTGCATCTGTCCCCGGCTGGCGGATGCCCCGTCTTAATCCCTCTTGGCCAGAGTCCCTCCCACTGGACCTATTGCCAACCAACCTTTGACACCTGCCTGGTGAAAAGTCCACTCTCAACCAGCATACTGGGGCTCCTCCACAGAATATGAGGGGACTTCAACAAGTTCATGGAAAAACTCCAGTACCTTTTCAATCCATTTCTCCACAAACTTCTGAAGCCCCCTTGTATAGTCTGAGCAAATACAGGAATGATTTTGGAAGAGGATGAATTCATTTTCTCACGTTCAGTTTCAAAAGTAAAATGACACAAGTCCTTCTGATTCATTTTACAACCTAAAAGCAATTCTACACTGAGCATGAGAATGTGGTAAGTCCACTGCAGTGCAGGTGGGGCCTCCAAAAGTCTGAGAACCCGGAGTCAGCAGAGTCCACAGGGGCCGCAGAACAAAGGTCATCCAGCCCAAGGCTCATCCCTGGGGTGGGGGAGGAAGCACGCACTCAACACCGTGTCTGGGGCCACACACAACACGGTCACTTCTTGGCTTCTGAACTTGGTGACAGTAGTCCACGTGCCAAGCACACTCCCGGCATTCTACCCACAGCTTCTCGGCCAGTTTGTAGCCATGGCCTCTTCAGTCGGAGAGAGAAGCTGGCCCCCACCCCGTCATGTAAATGAGCAGAGAGGCTGGATTCCGGATCCCTCCATCTCACCCCCCAATGAGTTTGCCCATTTCTGATGACAAGGGTCTTTCCAGTCCTGCACTGGGGGGGGCTAACTCGGGTGACAGTTGAGGTTTTCTGTGACTGTAATGCCTCAGAAACCCTATGCAGGGTCTCTATAAGTTGGGACCAACTCGACAGCACAAAGCAGCAGCAAAAAGGAGAAAGGGTCACGGCCTCAGGTCACCAAAACCTTGAGATATAGTTTCTTTTAACCAGAATTCCACACTCTTAACAGGTGAGGCTTCTTCTGCCCCACCAAATGTAAGTAGCCCACCCCGATGGTCCAAGCACTCCCACTGACCTACCACCATGTCAGCCTAGCCAAGGGCATGCTATGTCTTCATGTAAAGCTGTCCCCCAGGGACTGAGGCCGATGTTATTGCAACATCCTCTTAGGATCCCATGACAGCATCACACACACACAGCCCCTGCCAGAAGGATGCTGCCCCCCGGCCCCACTCACATCCAGTCAACGTCCCATCCCTACCACCCTGTCAGTTCAGCGTGTCGAGCTCACATACTAACCACAGGAGCTACCACGTAGCCGATTCCACCGACAGGAAAGACGTGCACTATGACATTGCAGGCACCTTCGTTCCTGATTATTCCCTGAAGGTCTGTGCGCTCCACTCCGCCTGGCTAAGTGTCTCTAAGGAGCATGCCCAGGGCCAGCACCTAAGCTTCATCAAGAACTTGCCAAAGAGGACCTTCTCTTGGCCAGTGGAATACCTTTTAGCATGCATACGAACTACAAGAAGAAAAAGGCCCCCAAGACGAGCTCACATAAGAAAGAAACGTTCTTCTGGCAAAAGTAGATGGGAAGATGGGATGGCTCTCATGTGGCACAATAGTGAGTGATGGCTATCAGGACTGATTGTGATGGTTGGAAATGTAAAGGTAGACGCTTTGTTGCAAGGAAGGGAGTGATTAACTTTTCAGTCTAAGAGCGGAGGTCCCTGGGACCATCAAGGGAGAAGAGCGGAGTGCGGGACCTTACCCAGAGAAAACAGTGAGACCAGAGATGGAGACAGAGATGATGACGTGGAGAGATGGAGCAGCTGGGAACTCTAGACCCAGAGAGGGAGAGGGGCTGTGTGCTGATGACCGGGGGCAGGCTTGTAGTGTATACCCTTTGACTGGTTGATGATGCATGGAGGGGATTGTAACCATATCAATGAAACGATAGGATGAACGTGAAGCTATTGTTTGCCCATGTAAACTAACACATAATTCACAATAAAACATTAAAATAAAAAAGTAGATGGGAGTACTTGAAAAGACAAGCAGACCAGCCTGGAGAAGCTTGAGGAACAGAAGATACTTACTGAAAGAAAGACCAGCAGAAAAACAAAAACAAAAGCAGCATTCTGATTGGCTACTACAAGAACAAGCAAGCTGTTTGCTGGGGAGCCATCAAGGCAAGCAATCAGGTCCCTTCAGGACAAACCTCCTCACAAGACTGAAACTCAAAGGGAATACATGAGCAGCATGTAAGCTTGCTGGTAGCTACATTTGTCTACTGCTGAGAGGAAGTGGGGTGAAAGTAGCAATGAAGAGGTGGGCTGAGTCCAACCAACCATATACCATAGACCCCCATCGACCTGAAGCATGGTGAGACCTGTGGACTCCTGAGCCCATGGACAAGGACAGGGCCACGGAGGGCTAGAGCTGAGTGAAGTGTCCAACTGATATGAAATGAGGGGATAGGCACAAAAGCGCCCAAACTTGCAGATAGTGCCTATTGGACCTAGCTTCAATGGCTGACCAGAGGAAGGAAAATGTGTGTGTGTGTGGGGGGGG
>NW_006408615.1:8928270-8930475 GCF_000296735.1 Chrysochloris asiatica | reverse complement strand
CATGATTCAATAGAGTAATTGTTATCATAACTAACTGTGATTGTCACAACTGTAAAGGTAGAAATTTTGTAGTAAAAAGGGGTGAGTTGTCGATCTTATAGTCCCAGAGCAGAGGACCCTGGGACCATCAAGGGAGAAAAGTGGAGACTGTAAATCTTTACAGGACCCTACCCACAGAAGTGGCAATGCCAGAGATGGAGGCAGAGATGACGACATGGAGAAATGGAGCAACTGAGGATTTTAGACTCAAAGAGGGAGATGGGATGTGTGCTGGCAGACGGGAGGGGAGCTTGCAGGGTGTGCCCTTTGGTTGTTTGAATGACTGTATATTCCTGAGTGTTCTGGTGTACATCCTCTCGCACCAAAAGAAAAAACAGGGAATAGAAGCAAATACTATTGTGTGAGGATGCACGGAGGGGATTGTAATCATTGCAATGAAATGATGAGTGTAAAACCAGTGTTCTCCCATGTAAATTATCACTCGATTCACAACAAAAACTTAAAAAAAACGAAAAGTAAATGGGAAAATGAGAAAATAGGTCTGGAGGCTGCCCTCTGGCTAAATGGAGAAGGAGGGGGCAGGAACCAAGGGAGAAAGTGGAAGCAGGTTCCCAAGATCAGACAAAGGGCATGATTAACCAGACTGGTGAGTCAGAACGGCTTGGGGTCAATCCCAAGCCCTCCACACTGAGGCCGCCCCTCCTCCTAAAACAAGGCTTCCTGCCACACAAAACGTTTCTGTGGGCAGTTCTGCACGGCCGCTGCCAGGGTCCCCCAGCCTCACCCTGCCCTGCCGAATGTGAGGCGCCAAGGGCAAAGCTGGAGAATGACACCACAGAGCACGGCCTGCCTCTGTCGCTTCACTGGAGAAGAATGTCTGCCTTGAGCTCTGTGGAGAACTCTCTATGTGGGTTCCAACTGACAACAGCAAGCAGGAAGAGAAGAGACGGAAAGGAGGCTGCACATGGCCGCACAACTCCAGGAATGTCACAGAATTGTCGGAGGAGAAACTGCTGAACTGGTGTGCAGACTCTCAACAAGGAGGCCGCATCACAGGTGGGACTCTCCAGTCATGGGACAATCTGAGCAGGAAACACAGTCACTACATAACAGTGGATCCTAAAGGGTTTCCTTACACTGAAGGAGAAAGCAGGCGGAGCTGTAACTGCTAAGCTTCATTTGTCTCATCTCTCGGGTGGTGATGCTGTGCTGCCGAGTCAGTTCCAACACACAGCGGCCCAGTGTAGGCTTTCTGAGACTGTAAATCTTTACAGGAGCAGAGAGCCTCATCTTTCTCCTGCAGAGCGGCTGGTAGATTTGAACTGCTGACTTTGTAGTTAACAACCCAGCACATAACCCACTAGGCTACCAGGGCACCTGTATCTGTGGGAAGGTGACGTTGTTGTTGTAAAGTGCCGTCGAGTAAGTTCTGACCCATAGTGACCCAGGATACGGTTCTGAGGAGCAACTGGTGAGTTTGAACATGTGCCATCTGTGGGCCACTTACAAGGAACATTTTGTCATGTGCGACAGGCCCGGCACACATTAGGGACTCAGCTGATGTTCGTCTCTTCCCAACCCGCCTGTCCTACAAGCTCTTCCCACCTCTCCCCAGGGGACTTGCACGCCCATTCCTTGGTTGTTCCGCTCCAAACTCCAACATTATAAAACAAAAGCCTTACACTTTCAAAACACTCGTAGGAACCTTACAGGACAGAGCAGAACTGCCCCACGAGGGTCTCTAAGGCTGTAAGTCGGCCCCAGCTTTCTCCCTGGCAGCAACCGGTGGGCGTGGGCTCAAAGTACCAGCCTTTCAGTGAGCAGCCATGCAGGTAACACTTCCTCCTTCCATGTTAATGAAGCCTCCTGATGTGGTGCGGTGGGTAAACGCGCCAGACTGTAAAGCCGGTTAAACTGCAAGGTCGGCAGTTCAAGCTCACCAGCTGCTCCTTGGAGACCCTATACAGGGTCACTATGGGTCAGAACCGACTCAACAGCAGGTAGCAACAACAACAACGTATACGAAGGGGCTTCAAAAAGTTCGTAGAAAAACGCTATTATCTTTTAATTCCATTTTTCCACAAACTTTTTAAAGCCCTTTTGTATTTTCTGCATGATGTTGTTAAGCGTCGTGCAGTGGGTTCCAATGCATAGTGACCCTGTATAGGGTTTCCAAGGAGCACCTGGTAGGTTTGAATCACCAAC
>NW_006408615.1:8918788-8927184 GCF_000296735.1 Chrysochloris asiatica | reverse complement strand
TGGACAGTGAATAAGGAAGACCATAGAAGAATTTATGCTTTTGAGTTATGGTGTTGGAGGAGAATATTGAAAGTGTCATGGGCTGCCAAAAGAACCAATAGACCCATTTTGGAAGGAGTGCTCCTTAGAGGCCAAAATGGCTAAACTTCGTCTTGCATACTTTGGACATATTGTCAGGAGGGACAAGTCGCTGGAGAAGGATTTCATGTTTGGTTAGATGGAGGGTCAGAGAGAAAAAGAGGAAGAGCCCCAATGAGATGGATTGGCCAAGTGGCAGCATTGATGGACTCAAGCATGGAAACAATAGTGAGGTTGGCCCAAGATCGGACAGTGTTTCATTCTTCTGTGCATAAGGTTGCTATGGGTCAGTACCGACTCGATGGCTCCTAACAACAATCTGAGAGGTAACACTGTGGCCTAATGCGTCAGACTGCAAAGTCATTTGAACTGCAAGGCTGATGGTTCAAGCTCACCAGTTGCTCCTTGGAAACTCTATACAGGATCGCTATGGGTATGAATCAACTCGACGGCACTTAACAACAACAATCTTAGAGGACTCATGGTGTTGTGCTGTAGGATCATGGTGTGGTGCTGCTAATCACAAACTTGGCAGTTCAAACCTACCAGCTGCTCCTTGGAATCCCAAAACAGGGTGACTATAAGTCGGAACCAAAACTCCACAGCACTTAAAATGTTTTTGGTTCTTCACATCAATTATAAAATCAAATATACACACCCAGGCACACAGGTAGAAGAGCCTAACCTTAACCAAACATTTGTCACTTTCGTGGTTTAAAAAAAAAATAGCCAGTGTCCCAATTAAAAAAAAAAAAAACCTTTTCAATAAAATATTTCGTTTATTCTGATAAACTGGCAGTATCTTCACCCAACACAGTGATACACATTCTGTAACTATTTCTCCCAATACTGTAAAACCATCTACTCCCTGAGAGCCAGAAATCCAGTCAGGCCTGCCCTGAAGAGCTCCCAGAAGGAGAGGAAAGATAAAACAAGGTCATACCCGATTAGCTGATTTATCTGATTGTGTTCAAGGTCAGGAGGGAGGGTGAGAAGGTGCCACTTGGAGGAGGCAGGAGAAGGCTTGGTGCCTGCAGGCAGTGTGAGTCTGAGGCTGCCCAAGGTACAGGGCCTCTCAGCAGCATTCACAGCCATAATTTGCATTCTGTCGTTTACAAACCTGCACCCTCCAGCTCATTTTAAAATATGTATTAGTATGAAAGGCTGAAACGAAGGCTCTGCAATGTGTGAAACACTGTTTCATTCAACACAATGTAGCAAGGATTTAAAACATTACTCCTCACTTACTGGGTATCTCTGTATCCAGCCTTCCACATTAAGGAAAAGAGTTAAAAAAAAAAAAAAAAAATCTGCTATCCACGACTTTGTACAACAACGCACGCCTGATGGTAACAAATATAGAGGTACAGTAGCGCTGGCTGTCAGGGTTCGGTCACGATTCTCAGTAATTTGGCAGTTAGGTAATAAGGTAATTTGGCAGCTATATGAGGTAATCTGGCAGTTATAGTTATGAGATGATGTAGTCATCTTCCATAACCATAATGTGAAAATATGGTTAATTTCACATAACAGCAACTTCTGCATAACGACCTGGCCTTGGATCCCAACTAACCACGCTGATAAGTGAAGAGGGAGTACAGGTGCAGGGACCATCAGGCAAGGCAGATGGGACACAGCGTGCACAACAGTGGAAGGAACCAGTTTACATTCTAGTGGGAAGTCAGACCAGGCAGAGTCCGAATCATTAAATTGTGTAGTAGCAGGTGGTATTCAAAAATAAAAAAAGCAAAGCCAGGTGGGAGGACAGAGAGAGAGCGGGGGCGGTTTGCCACAGACAGGCTGGGGCGATCATGTCTACATGGTAGAATAAGTGAGTTTGGGTTTCCCTTTGTTGTTGTTGTTGTTAAATGCTGTCAAGTCAGTTCCAACTCACAGCAAGCCTGGATAGTGTTTCCAGGGAGCAACAGGTGAGTTTAAACCGTTGACCTTGTGGTTCAATCCGACCTTGAGGTCCGGTGCTGATCCTTCTCCACATACTTGCACTTCATTTTCTGCCACGAGTTGGGTCTGTATTACTTCCGGTACTTTTGGAAAGGAAAACAGGGCAGCATTTAGGCATTCTGGCTTCCTAGACACGTGAAATCCAAGCTTTTCCAGTAAAAGGCCCCAACTCTCTTATCTCTGTGTCACCTGAGAGGTGTCCTTTACCTTCACAAAGCACTCGTGCCACACACCTTCCTCAGACCTAATGAGGGATCGCTCTTCTGTGACTTTAAGATTCACTCAGGGCCGGATGCTCTCCAGGTGACTGACCTAGACTCCCATCTGGCCCAAACCCGGGCTCCACTCAGCTGGGCCCTCTGCCCTGGGTGTCTGAGAGGCGCTTGGGAGAAATGGTCCAGAACCTCGACCATGTACCTCCTCACCTAGACTTCCCTGGTGGCAAATGGCCCCACTGTCTCTCAGACTCCTACATTCCTTCATCCCACATCTCATCAACTCTACCTTAATAAAAGAGCCAGATAAGACCACCTCCTGGTCCAAGCTGCCAAATTCAAACCTGGCCAACAGCAGCCAGTGGCACTGTGAACCCTAATCCGTTATTGTGAGCTGTCAAATCAGCTCAGACTCAAAACAAGCCTACACACAACAGAATGAACATTGCCCAGTCCTGGGCTAGCCTCACAATTTTTGGTGGGCTTGAGACAATTGTGTCAATCCATCTCATGGGGGAAGGGGTTCTACATTTTTGCTGACCCTACATTTTACCAAGCATGATTTCCTTCTCCAAGGACAGGTCCCTCCTGATCACAGACACGTTCAAAGTACAAGAGATGAAGTCTTACCATCTTGGCTTCTAAGGAGGGTTCTGACTGTACTTCTTCCTGAGAAAGATCTGTTGGTTCTTCTGGCAGTCCACAGTACTTTCAATGTTCTCCTCCAACGCCATAACTCAAATGCATCAATTTTTCTACAATCTTCCTTATTCATTATCCAACTTACACATGCAGATGAGGCAATTAAAAATACCATGGCTTGGATCAGGTGCACTTTAGTCCCCAAACGGACATTTTTGCACTTGAACAATTTAAAGAGGTCTTTTGAAGATCTGCCTAATGCAATATGTCTTTTGATTTCTTGTCTACTGATTCCATGAGTGTTTAGATCCAAACAAAATGAAGTCTTAGACAACTTCAATCTTTTCTCCACTGATCATGATGTTATTTATTGGTCCAGTGGTGACAATTTTTGTTTTCTTTACATTGAGGTGCAACCCAGTAACCAACCCATACTGAAGGCTGTGGTCTTTGATCTTCATCAGCAAGCAAGGCTGTGTCATCTGCATAACTCAGGTTGTTAATGAGTCTTCCCCCAACCCTGAGGCCTCCTTCTCCTTCATATAATCCAGATTCTCAGATTACTTGCTCAGCATACAGATGGAATAAGTACAGTCAAAGGACAAGCTCTTTGACCTTCAAGATTCTAGAGGCCCAGTCCCTGCTTCCCTCACTATCTGTCTCCAACACTTGGCTCACACCTATCTTTGCACCTGTTTACCCCCTGCCAGAAACACTCTTTCCTCCAGTGTCCCCGGAATCTACTTCATCAGATACCTGCTCAAATATCGCCCTCTTAAGAAAATGTTCTCTTGGTGGAGCCCCAAGACTATGGCCCTTGGTCAGCCTTCAGGTCTGGAACTGAATTCACCCTCCGTGGCTCAATTTTCAACCAAACAACAGATAAGCAGGGACAACACTAGTGAGGTATGCATACCATGGAATGCTCAATCATTTGAGATCCAAAGCACAACATTTACCCCAGGACAAAGTTCAGAAGGGCGGGGAAGGAGGAGGAAGGGAAACAGGCTGCACAGGGAGGAAGCAGGATGTGTGATGACGTGTGACCTCTCAGGGAGGGGACTGCAGTCATTGAGATGAAATAAAGTGTGTGGTTTGTTGAATGGATACTGATGATGTACTCGGTAAACCTTCATTCAATTCACAATAAAAAGTTGCTTTAAAAAATTCAAAGATAAACTTACATACACACACACAAAGATAATGGAATTTTCCCAACTTTCTGAATGAAGCTCCATTGTATACATGTAAATCAAAACGTATTGTGACAAAATCATAGAGCCCTTTGTTGTTGTTGTTGTTGTTGTTGTTAAGTGCCGTCAAGTTGGTTCCGACCCATAGCGACCCTGTATAGGGTTTCTAAGGAGCAGCTTGGTGGGCTTGAACTTCCGACCTTGCAGTTCAAACAGCTTTGCAGTCAGGCACATTAACCCACAGCACCACACCAATACTACCACAGAAGCCTTTATTAAGCAAAAATATCCAAATGTAGGGGGAAAATTAAATAGGTGCTCTAAAAAAAGCCTTCCTGAACCTGTCCTCTTTCTTCCACATGCCGGTCCTGAAACCCCCAGCCACATTATCTGTTTCTGTAAGCTCTCCCTCCAGTCACAAGAATCCATGGTCCTTAAGAACAAGGAGTTTGTTTTGCTCCCTGCTGTTATCCTTAGCACTGATACATCATGGCTGCACAGTCAATAGTCATGGAATGCACTAGAATCTGGTACAGACATACAGCATGACAGAAGAGACGTCCACTTTCAGCAGCTTGAGCTCTCCTGGAAACATTTTTAATAAGTTACAACTGCAACACTGACCTGACAAGAAATAAAGGAATCTAAAGACACAATTGTGGCACTGTGGGCTACTGGATCAGAATGCAAAGCCATTTGAATTCCAAGATCGTTGGTTCACGCTCACCAGCTGCTCCTTGGAAACTCTATACAGGATTGCTATGGGTTGGAACCGACTCGACGGCACTCAACAACAACGAAGACCCAATGACAGCAACAAAAACAAAGAGACCCCAAAAAAAGCATATTTAAGGAAAAAACCCTGAACTATACGTGCATAGATAAGTCAGCTTTCTTTCTGAAGAAACAAAGAGAGAAGATATCAAAGAAAGACTAGTAGACTTTGTCTAACTTCCATCTAAAGACGTTTCAGGCGATAACATTAAGAACAGGGACAAATATTGTCACAAAACAAGATGTGTAAGAATTGTTGAACGGAAAACCAATTTGCTGTGTAACCGGCTGCCCGTACACAATAAAAATACCAAAAAAAGAAAAAGAAAAAAATAAAGGAAGGAGCAATATTCAGAGATAACTTTTCAGAATATTGGAAGACACTAAGTCGTACATCAAGGAACAACAATGGAAATTTTTTAAAGAATGCGAAGCAAATAGAAGAGGCAGAGACTACTGAGTCACACCAAGACAAAACTTCAGAACCTCAAGGATAAAGAAAAGATCATAAAAGCATCCAGAAACAAAAGACAGACCCCTACAAAGCATAATCAATGAACCACCAACAGTATACACCCCGGAAGACACTATCATTATACATGCAATAAAGTTAGGTGCCATCCAGCCAGTTCTGACTCACAATGACCCTGCAGAGGGTTTCTAAGGCTAGACATCGTCATGGGAACAGAAGGCCTCATCATTCTCCCCTGGAGCAGCTGGTGGGCTCGACCAGGCCACCCTGAGGTTCAAATTGACCTTGTGAGCCAGTGCTTATCCTACAGCACCACATCAGGACAACAACCTATGTAATAGGTGAGCAATACCACCTGCCAACTAGGAATTCTATACCCAACAACACTAGTTTTTAAAACACAGGAAAATAAAGGCATTTTTAGACCGATGAAATAGATACCAACAAAACAGCCTTCACAGAAAAGGACAGTCCACAGGATCCATTTCAGGCAGGAGGAAATGATCTCAGAAGGGGCATTTGAAACACAAGAAGGAAAGGTGAGCAAAAATACTTGTGAATGCATAGGTCAACTCAAATACTACAATAAAAACCATACTGTCTGGTTTGTACGATTAAAAACTTTAGAAGAAAAATGCTAGACAAGTTGGGAGGGAGTACAGAGTTCAAATGTTTTAATTCCTTCCATGGCGACCCAATGTACAACAGAATGAAATCATACCAAGTACTGCACCTTCCTCAAAACCATTGCTGTGTTAGAGCCCATAGTTGTAGCCACTGTATTAATCCACCTCCTTGGGGGGTCTTCCTCTTTTCCCCCCCCGCTGACCCTCTAGTTTACCCAGCATGATGTCCTTCTCCAGGGACTGGTCCCTCCTGAGGACATGTCCAAAGTACAAGAAACAACATACTACCATCTTGCTTCTAAATAGCATTCTTAGTGTGCTTACTCCAAGATAGATTTGTCCATAGATTCAATATTTGAATATCTTTGAATAAGTGACTATTTCATGGACAAATTAAGTTCATGAATAATTACAATGCATCAAGTCTTACATTGTGTTAAGTGTGTTTAAATATCGAGGATAACTACTAAAGAATTAGATTGTTGTTGTTAAATGCTGTCTAGTCAGTTCCACTCCTGACAACCCCACTGAAATGCCTGGATTCTTCTATGGTCTTCATTATTTATTGTCTAACATTCACATGCATCTGAGGTTATTGAAAATACCACGTTTTGGATCAAGTATACAGTCCTCAAACTAGCTTTGCTCTTGAACACTTTTTAAAGGAGCAGATAGTGTGTTTGAACTGCTAACCTTGTGGGTGGCAGTGCAGTGTTACCCAACGGTGGTACACCAGAACTCCAAAAACCTAGGCAGATTAAACATAATGTCCAAGCTAAGAAGGAGAAAAAAACAAATGGAATTAGGAGGTGAAGGGTAAGAGCTGAGAGGTGAAATTCAGTCAAAACAAAGTAGGCAAAACAGCAACAACAAAATCACCAGAAAACGTGGCAAACAGAACGCACAGGGACTAGGAAGGAATGCGTCTTAGTACCACTTCTATTCCTATGCGTGGGCACTTGTCAAACTGAAAGGACTGAAGGAAAAATTCAAGTCTTGATATGCAATACTGAAAGATGCTATGGGTAAAATATTGAATGATGCAGGAAGCATCCACAGAAGATGAAAGGAGTACAAAGAAACACTGCACCACAAAGAACTGGTGGGTATTCCACCATTGCAGGAGGTAGCACGTGATCAAGGCGTTACCAAAAAACAAGGCTCCCGGAACTGACCCAGCACCCAGTGAAATGCTTCAACAAACACACGCAGTGCTGGAGGTGCTCCTTCGAGCCAAGAAATATGGAAAACAACTGGCCAATCAACAAGAAGAAATCTGTAATAGTGTCCATTCCAGAGAAAAGTGACCCAACAGAAAGTGGACACTGCCTAACAATATCATTAGTATCGGATGCAAGTACAATTTTACTGAATCTAATTGAAAACCAGTTGTAGCCGTACATCAGGGCAAGGAGCGTTCAGAAATTCAAACTGGATTCAAAAGAGGACATGGAACAAGGGATAGCACTGCTGACAACAGATGGACCTTGGCTGAAAGCAGAGAATACCAGAAAGATGTTTACTTGTGTATTAATGACTCTGCAAAGGCATGTAACTGTGTGGATCATAACCAACCACGGACAGCATTGTGAATGATGGGAATTCCAGATCATTTCATTGTGTTCACGCAGAACCTGTAGGTGGACTGTTCAAACAGCTTAAGGGGATACTGTAGGAGTTAAAAGCAGAAAAGGTGTATGTCAGAGTTGTATTCTTTCACCACACTTACTCAATCTGTTTGCTGAGCAAATGATCCAGGAAGCTGGACTACGTGAAGAAGAACACGGCATCAGGATTGGAGGAAGAGGCACTAACAACCTGAGCTATGCAGATGACATCACTTTCCGTGCTAGAGGTGAAGAGGACTTGAAGCTCTAGCAGATGAAGCTCAAAGACTACAGCCTTCAGTATGGATTACAACTATATGTAAAGACAACAAACATCTCACCACTGGACCAATCAACAACATCATGATAAACTGAGAAAACACTGAAGCTGTCGAGGATTTAATTTTACTTGGATCTACAATTAACACTCATGGAAGCAGCAGTCAAGAAATCAAATGATGGACTGCACTGGGCAAATCTGTAAAAGGCCTACTCAAAGTGTTCAGAGGCAAAGACACTTTGAGGATTGGTATTTATTACCTGATAGAACACATGCTATTCTCAAAAACCTCATATGCCTGTGAATGTTAGACAATGAATACAGAAGACCATAGAAGAATCCAGGCATTTGAATTATGGTGTCCACAGGAATACTGAAAGTACCATGGACTGTCAAAAAAACAAACAAATCTGTTTTTGGAAGAAATACAGCCATCTCAATGTAAAGAAAACAAAAATTCTCAACACTGGATCAATAAACAACATTCTTATCAACAGAGAAAAGATTGAAGTTGTCAAGGACTTCATTCTTCTTGGATCAACTATCA
>NW_006408615.1:8915700-8916823 GCF_000296735.1 Chrysochloris asiatica | reverse complement strand
ACAACAACAACAAAGCCACTTACTGGCATGTAAGTGGTTTATTTTGAAACTAAGCCTACCTGTCCCCAAACGTCTCCAAGCACTGTGCAATGATGCAGACACACACACACACAATGATGACACATGATCACACCACATGAACTTTGTTGTGGTTGTTAGGTGCCATCCACTCGGTTCCAAACACACAGTACCACACAACAGAAGCAACACTGCCCGGCCCTGCACCCTGCTGGCAATCCTTCCTCTGTCTGAACCCACTCTTGCCGTCTCAAGTGTAAAGAGAAAGGATTAACCTGAAGAAAACTGGAAGAAAGCCTGGGGCTAGACCAGAATCAGGAGGTGGTGCAGTGGCTAAGTGCTCGCCTGCTAAAGGAAACCTACAAGCTGCTCCCTGAGAGACACCGGCAGTCGGCCTCCATGGAGATGACAGTCTCAGAAACTCTGCCGGGCAGTTCTAGTCTGCTCTGTACGGTTGCGATGAGTTGGAATCAACTTGACAGTGGGTAGACCCAACGCTCGTAGAGGAATGGTGAGAGAGGGAGAAAGGGAGTCTGCACAAGTTAAGAATGAAAAGGCGACTTCCGGAAAAAGATGGCGGATCGGGTGGAAGTGTAGTGACGAGCTCTGCCAAGAACACAGAATACAGGACCAAGAAGGCTCAGGGAATGGTCCCAGTACTCTGAACCACATATAAAGGAATATCTAGAAGGTTGGAAGACTTACAGTTGGGGAGTTTGTGGCAGAAGCAAGAAATCCATTGCTTCCTGGTTCGGGATGCTCAGCTGCTCCAGGAGCCGCCATTTTGTGAGGGGCCAAGCAGGGGAAAGGACCAGAGCAGCTACGGACGTCTGACAGAACAGCAGAGATAGAGGTGTGGATGTTCTTTTTTTTGGTCCCTTGCTGTCTGCGTACGTCCATTCTGGTGACTACAGGGGTGCCTGAGCTGGCGAATACTCCAGCCCCACCGTCGGAGAGTTCTACTACGCATGTGCATAGATCTCCTCGAAATTTAAAGAGACAGTACCCACTTAAAACCAAGCGGCCGACAGATACTCAGCCCAAGAGCAGGCCTTGAACTTTTCTTGTTTGCTTTTTGTTCCTGTGTTTTTTTAACACAGTAAAG
>NW_006408615.1:8899852-8911810 GCF_000296735.1 Chrysochloris asiatica | reverse complement strand
GGGGGGCACGGGGGAAGGATTGCATGGAGGGGATTGTAACCATGGCAATGAGACAATATAAGATAGAATGAATGTAAAACCAATGTTCTCCCATGTAAACTCTCACATAATTCACAAAACATTAAAAATAAAGAATGAAAAAGCACGAAATCATCAGGATGAAAGGGACTTAACCGAGTATGAGGAGGTCTCATCCCAAACAGTATGGAGAGGAGGGTCTGGGTCTCATCTGGAAGGTCAGGACACGGAGTGGCCTACTCCACCGCACAGGAAGCAAAGTTCCCTGGACAGCTGCGTGGAGACCAGACCACTGAGCCTCAAGATCAGCACTGTCCACGGTGGCCGCCAGCTACTGAACATTTGAAATGAGTTAGATGTGACTGAGCAACTGAATTTTCCATTGCAATTAGTTTCAACAGTCGCATGTGGCTAGTGACTTCCATACTGGAAAGCGCAGCCCGGGAAATTAGAAACGGGACCAAGAAAGAAGAAAACTATTCAAGAGGAAAGACTTGGCAGGATCTAGAATGAGGCTGGGGAAGAGACAGGATTCAAGGTTTCAGCACTGGACTGCAAACCACAAGGTTGGCAGTTCAAACCCACCAGCCACGCCTTGGAAACCCTATACAGGGTTGTTATGAGTCGGAACCAGCTCGATGGCACTCTAAGTTTTGGAGGCAAGGTAATACTTCACATAGAAACTGAATCACGAAGAAGAACTGGTTTAGAATGGAAAATAACTGGCTTAGGGTCTGATTCATTTGAAGTAGTTCAAGTACATCCAAGGAGCGAGCCCTGGTGGTGCAGGAATTAAGCACTCAGATGCTAACCAAAAGCTCGGCAGTTCAAGCCCCAGGCCCTCCAAAAAAGAAAGCTATAGCTGTATGCTTCTGTAAAGACTGACAGCCTGGCAAACCCTGTGGGAGGGGCAGTTCTAGTTCTGGTCGGTCCAACACTGCCCCTATGAGCCAGAGAGTGGGCCAGGAAAGGACAGCCCATATCAAACTCCCAAGCCTGCACATTCTTCCTGGCTTCCTTTCCTCTGTCTGTATACCAAGATATCACTCCCTCTTCTCGCCTGCCTGACAAACTGCTCTCCAAAACTCATCTCCAAACTGTACCATCTTCCCGACCTCCCCCATCTCTTCCCAGAATGAGATTCCTATCACTCCGGAAGAAGACTCATCACCCTGCCATTCAGAAGTCTCTATACCCCAGGGGCTGAGTTCCACAGACGCTAAGAAGTCAACCATCGGTGGGTTCCCGATGTCTAGCAGTGTCTGGCTTGAACTGAGTGGTCACAAGACTCTGCCAAATGACTAAACTGAACTATGCAGAAACGGAATTAATCAACCCAGCCAGCCAGCACCCAGGTTGACTCTCTGTCCAAGTCGTGATCTGATGGAAGGAAGGAAATCAGCATGGAGCTCAGCTCTCTGCATGTCCATCCAGGAAGGCAGTCAGGTGCCAGACAATTACCATCACACCTCACTGTGTTCCTCATTATTACAACTAACAACTCCCATCGCGCCACATCCAAACTCTTCAGTATGAGCAGTCTACTGGGTAAGCACTTAAGGGTAAACTGACTGCCTCGGAGTTCAACGTAGTCAAATAGGCAAAGATCCTTCCTCTAAACGTGGTCCTGGGGCTTTCCTAAGTGGCCTTGTGATCTTGCTGTAATACGTCCATCCTGTACAGTCTGACTCAGGGCCCTAGGTGGAGGAGTACTGAAATGTTTCTGCTCTGCACGTCAACAGCTGTTTGGTGATGAGTCCACTGTGTTCTTCTGTGCATGTCAGTTCACACCAGAGGGGAACCTGAGAGAGGACACCCATGGTCCCCAACTGCCCAGTGTTACATTTATTGAATTAAACTAGTACTAGAGTAGTGGTTACGAATCGGGCTGGGAACCACAAGGTCAGCAGTTCGAAACTACCAGCGGTTCCGCGGGAGAAAGATGAGGCTTTCTGCTCCCGTAAAGATTTACAGCCTCGGAAACCCTGTACAGGGTTGCTATGAGTTGGAACCAACTCCACGGCACATAACAACAACAACAACTGATACTAGTTTAATTGTGTGGCGCTGGAGGATCAGCACTGGACTGCTAACCACAAGGTCAGCGGTTCAAACCCACCAGTTGCTCCTAGGAAACTCTATATAAGGTCTCTAGGAGTCAGAACCAACTCGATGGCACTTAACAACAATGAAATATCATGTCGATACGTGAAGGAGGCCTGGTAGTGTAGTGGGTTACGTGTAAGGTCAGCAGTTTGAATCTACCAGCCGCTCCATGGGAGAATGATGAGGCTTCCTCAGCCTCAGAAGTCCTAGTCAGGGTCACTACGAGTTGAAATTGACTGACTGGTACATCACCACCACCACCCCACACATGTTAGGAACTTGAGAATCAAGGGGGCATTCCAAATCAAAAAGTTCAGCATTTCCAACTGTTAACTACAGCCGTATCAGCTTGCCAACAAAACACTTTCCAGCAACCAGTCTTCCGCATCTCCCTCAAGAACCCCACAGTGAAAATATCCTACTGGGAAACAGGGTAGCCTGTAACCGGCAGCCCTAACAGTTACCAGTACTGTGCTGACCTCTGGTTAAAACTCTTTCATTTTAAAGTATCCAAAAGTAGAACACTTTGCTTCAAGTGTACATATTCGTGTCTTACAACTCATGTAGACAAGAGTCCAGTTGAAAGAAAGACATGTAGACCAGGCTCCCAGGGCTGCTCATCACAAGGTCAGCGGTTCAAATCTACCAGCCTCTCTGAGGGAGAAAGGTGAGGCTTTCTGTTCTCATAAAGATTTATTGTTGTTGTTATGAGGTACTAATAGAGTCGGTACCGACCCATAGCGACCTTATGCACAGCAGAATGAAACACTGCCCAATCCTGGGCCAACCTCACTACTGTTGCCACGCTTGAGTCCATCAATGCTGCCACTTGGCCAATCCATCTTGTTGAGGGTCTTCCTCTTTTTCTCTGACTCTCCACTTTACCAAACATGACGTCCTTCTCCAGTGACTGTTCCCTCCTGACAATATGTCTGAAGTATGAGAGTCGAAGTTTGGCCATCTTGGCCTCTAAGGAGCACTCTGGCTGCACTTCTTCCAGAACAGATCTGTTGGTTCTTTTGGCAGCCCATGGCACTTTCAATATTCTCCTCCAACACCGTAAGTCAAAGGCATCAATTCTTCTATGGTCTTCCTTATTCACTGTCCAGCTTTCGCATGCATATGAGGTGATTGAAAATACCATGACTTGGGTCATGCGCACCTTAGTCCTCAAGCTGATGGTCTTTACTCAATCAGCACTTTAAAAAGGTCTTGTGCAGCAGACTTGCCTAAAGATTTACAGCCTTGGAAAATCCTAGAAACGGCGGCTGTGAGTCAGCCCCAACATGACGACACACCTATCAGCACCAGCACCCAGGGCTGCAGGCGATGTTAAACAAGCCCCTAGCCCATCCCTTAGAGTCCTGGAGTGGAGCTGTAGGATAAGCACTGGCCCACAAGATTGGTTTGAACCGCGAGATCGGCAGTTCGAACTTACCAGCTGCTCCTCGGATACAGGGTCACTCTGAGCCAGAATCAACTTGACAGTGGATTAATGAACTGGACTGTAAGGTCAGTTTTAACCGCCAGGTCAGTGGGTCAAACTCACCAGCAACACTCCTTGGAAACCCTACACAGGAAGGCTGTAAGTCGGAACTGACTCACTAGCACGTAACAACAGCAAGCCCATTCCTTGGCCCTGAGGCCGACCTGTGAGGTCCACATGCATTCACATTGTCCCAGTGAAACACGACTATAAATCAGCCAACCAAACCCATTGCCTTTGCATCAATTCTGACTCATAGCAACGCAGAAGAGACAGCCTCACGTTCTTTGATGGCTTAGAACTGCTGACCTTTCAGTTAGCATCCCAGTGTTGAACCAGTGCACCATCAGCGCTAATAGACATGAGTACATTGCTGCTGTTCTGTGCTGTGGGCTCAGTTCTAATTCATAGCAACCCTGCATAGGGTTCCAGAGGAGCAGATGATGGATTTGAACTGCCAACCTTTTGGATAACGGTGAAGTGTTAATCCTACAGCACCACACCAGACTATTGTTGCTCCTTAGTGCCATGGAGACGGTTCCAACTCCTATCAACACGGAGACTTCAGTGCCTTAGAAAGTAGCCTCTAGGGTAAATAATAAGGAACTCTGGTAGCGTAGTGGTTACGAATCGGGCTGTGAACTGCAAGGTCAGCAGTTCGAAACTACCAGCTGCTCCACGAGAGAAAGATGAGGCTTTCTACTCCCGTAAAGATTTACAGCCTTGGAAACCCTGTACAGGGTCGCTATGAGTCCGAACCGACTCGATGGCACTTAACAACAACAACAACAGGGTAAAGAATAAGGGCTCCTGGTGTGGTGCTGTAAAATCAGCACTGGACTATGAACCACAAGGTCGGCAGTTCAAACCCACCAGCTGCTCCTCGGAAACCCTATACAAGGTAGCTGTGAGTCAGAACCAACTGGACGACGCTTCACAATAATAAGGTTACATAAAGAATGCCGCAATTCATTCATTCACATCAACGATCCAAGTTTTCCTGTGAGATTGTCTCCCCAAATCATACACACGCTCTCCTTTACCCGGCAGTTGGGCCTAGGATCTGCTGAGGCACTCGGTGAAATTTCTTCTACTCCTTAGAGGAGGTTCTGAGGCCACCACCAGCTCTGCCTGCCTGAAGGGAGGCTCCCAGTAGAGATGGGGTGAGGAAGGTGAGACCCACAGTGGCCCCAGGGCCTGTCCTTTAATCCCTGCTCATCTCCCTTCATGTATCTGAAGCAGGTGAGTCTCACAGGTACAGCAGGGCCTACACTAATGTGGGCAGAAGTTAGGGGCCAGGGTGGAAGGGGTAACAAGTAAAAGGAGGCTTCTGAATGTTCACGGGAAATTAAAACTAAAAGGTCACGCAATCTTCCCATGATCTTTTCTTTTTTTCTTTTTAACTTTTGACTGTGAACCGAGGGAAGGTTTATAGAGCAGATCATGAGTTTTACGTTCAACAAATCCCACACTTCGTTCCATCGTAATGATCCAAGTCCCCCATCGCTTACCCCAATTCCTCCCTGTGGTTCTTGTTCCCTTCCTCCTTCTTTCGTCCAACCCTTCGGAATTTTGTCCTTAGGTAAATGCTGCCCTTTTGATCTTGAATGGTTGACCATTTCATGGTGTGAGTCACAAACAACAACACACATACCTCATGAGTGCTGTTGTTCCCCATACACCTATCTACAGCTTTGCTGACAACTGAGCCACTAGGTGAGTTCAGTTCCAGACCTGAAGGGTGACCAAGAGCCATGGTCTCAGGTTCCTTCGGGCTCTTTCTTTCTGACTAGTAAGCATGGTCTTTTTCATAAGTTTGAGTTGTGCTCCACATTTTCTCCCACTCTATCTAGGACCTTCTAATGCCCTAGGAGTAGTTGGTAGTGGCAGGCGGGCACCATCTCTCTAGTTCTTCTGGTCTCGGGGTTATAGACACCGATATTCACAGGGTCCATGCATGAGTCCACTGGACTAACTGATTCCAAGAGTCTTCAATTTTCATCATCATTCTTACCTCTGCACAAGGAGAAACCAACAGTTGTACCTTGGTTGGCCACTCACAAGCTTTCAGGATCCCAGTTGCTGCCACAAAACTAGGATGTAGAACAGTGTCTGTTTCCAGGAACTCTTTGAAGCTCCTCATACTCTATATTAAGAAGCTTCATTCAAAAACTCACTACTGAATGTGCACTGAATAGACAGCGGGAAGCATAAAGGATAACTGGGAAACAGAGGTAACAGACTCCTGAACAAACCGAACAAAATCACTCCCCAGAAGCTGGCCAGTGGACCAAGCCTCCTTCCTTCTTCCTTTAGGTTTCAGGACAGTGTTTGGTGGGGACGCACATAGAACACAGCAGCTTCTAGCACGATAAATGACGAAAAGTGCCTAGCAGGACACCAAGAGGGAAGACACCGTTCCGACCTGGTGTGCAACAATACTGTGGTATATCCCACTGTGTTCTCAGGTCCTGGCAATTAAAACAAGTATGATGCTATTGAACACAATTCGAAGTGCAGTTAAAATATTTAGGAAAACACCTCTTTGCCTACAGTGGATTGTTTCAGAAATTCTCCACGGTGTATATGCTAAATCCTTTATTTAGAAAAAACTACTACGTGTTTGTCCATGAACCTCCCAAGGTGTTTTACAGTGTCTTTGGGCAGACCGGGGAGCCCCTGTCCTCTGCTCACCTCTGCCTGAATCTAATGCCCAGACCTCAATGTTTCAGCACGATGCAAATTTCATTTTCAGCAGAAGATATTTTTAAGCATTGGGCTGCTAACTGCAAGGCTGGCAGTTGAAACACGCTGCTCATCCTGAGGGAGAAGGATGGGGCAGTCTGCTCCTGAACGTTTTACAGCCTCGGAACCCTGGGGGGCAGTTCCACTCAGTGTTGCAGGGTCGGTCGAGTTAAAATCGACTCTGTGGCACAGTGTGCATTCTCACTGGATTCTAGAAAAGTTGCAGAGAAATTCCACCTTTATAAATAGAAATCATTTCTCCCTTTATTTACAACCAAATGTTATTACTTTAAAAAGTTTATCATATGACGAGGAGAGATGGAGCAGCTGGGGATTTTAAACCCAGAGAGGGAGACGACCGGGGGGCAGGCTTGTGGGGTATACCCTTTGGTTGCTTGATGATGCATGGAGGGGATTGTAACCATAGCAATGAAACGATATACGATAGGATGAATGTAAAACTAATGTTCTCCCACGTAAACTATCACATAATTCACAACAAAACATTAAAAAAAAAAAAGTTTATAATATTCCAGAACCTGTTCAGTCCAGCTTAAGATTTATATAAGGCTGTCTGTCAGTCAGTACCCCTTTGACGGCCAAAATGTTCCCTAACCAACTTCCGGTTTCTCCCCTCACATCCTGACGACACCTATTTCAAAGAAGAATCAGTACTTGTCTGTTTCATGTATCAGTTGTTACGCTTGGATTTCTCTTCTAGCAGGCAGTCACAGAATGAGGCACACTTACATGGGCACCAACTGAAGAACACCCAGGTTAGGGGTCCTGGTAGCACTGTGGGATAAGCACAGGGCTGCTAGCCATGGGCCAGCAGTTCAAACCCACCAGCCATTCCGCAGAGGAAACAGAAGACCTTTTTGCTCCTGTAAGATGGACAGTCTCAGAACCCCTAGACAAGGTTGCTATACATAGGAATCATGTCGCTGACAATGGATGTGTAGGTGGGGGGGGTACCGTTGTGTGCCATGGAGTTGGTTCCAACTCACAGTGACCTGTATAGGGTTTCCGAGGCAGTAAATCTTTACAGGAGCAGAAAGCCTCATCTCTCTCCTGTGGGATGGCCGGCAGTTTCAAACGGTTGACCTTGCAGTTCACAGCCCGACTCGTAACCACTACACTACCAGAACTCCTTAAGTAGGTTAGGGGAGAGGAAAAACTAACTGTAAAGCAGAGAAGTCTGCTTTTTACAAAGCTTCTCTCAGAGGGAGAACCGCCCATGCTCTGTGCATATAAGATAAATCATTCCACACCTATGCCAAGTGGAGCTTTCCTGAAAAAGGGAAATTTTTCTGATAAAAGCTGAGTGATTGAAAATGAGACAAACAAAAATAGATGAATCAAAGGGGGGGTGGGAGGAATCATTCTTCTCCAAGTGCTATTTATTGATCTTCAGATAATG
Organism: Chrysochloris asiatica; assembly: GCF_000296735.1. Taxonomy (NCBI): domain Eukaryota; kingdom Metazoa; phylum Chordata; class Mammalia; order Afrosoricida; family Chrysochloridae; genus Chrysochloris; species Chrysochloris asiatica. The sequence continues at coordinate 8,904,035 of NW_006408615.1, read as the reverse complement.
CTGTGGAGAAAGCAGAAGGCCGTTTTGTGGAAGTCTGGGAGACCTGGTTTCCAGCTTCCTCAGCCACCATGAACCGTGTGACCGTGGGCAAGTCATTTCATCTCTTGGTCTCAACTCCTTTATTATAAAAAACAAGAGAGCCTAGCTAAATTGGCACCAAGAACCTTATAGCTTTTTAATTATGGCACCAAGTGAATAACCGAATTATGTGGGTGAGCAAAACAGTCAGAGAATTAACAATGTGAAAAGAGAGGGGGCAAAGAGAGACAGACAGACAGACAGAGGGGCTTGTTTTTATTTCCCAGCATTAATCTCCTGCCTTCTGGTGGCTTTAGGTTCAGCACCAGACTGCGAAGAACCACAGCTGCTCCTTTCCAACCCTGTACGTGAGTCGGAACCAAATCCACGGCACTTAGTAACAACAACAACAAAACTTCCTGACTACAAGCGTGCTTTGCTTGGAAGCAGTGCTAGCTCTTCACTATTTACATAAATACAGCATTTGCAGTTCATCTAGAATCCAGTGCGATCCTATTACAAAGAAGGAAGAGATTTGAAGAGAGATTCAGAGCCACAAACCAAGGGCAAAACTTGTGGACCTGACGAACGTCTAGCAAAAACACCATATATAGTTGGGGTTTCTAGAAGCTTTTGTATGAAGCAGCCCTGAAAGTGTTCAGATACACAAATCACACTCAAGGAACAACCAAACAAGAAAAGATGCTTCCCCACCTGGCATTTTCTGGAGAACAGACAAAGAGAACACTACCTTTTACCATTGTAATCCAGTAACAACTCACTCACTGATGGATCACTCTGCATGGGGTAAGAAGAAAGAACTTTCTACCTAGAATTACAGAACGGCTTAAATAAAGGGGGGGAAGGCGGAAGTCCTAACTTTTCAGTTCCAGAATTATGACTTCTGAGATAAGAGACAAATACGAAGGGAGGATGCCCAGTTATTAAAACAATAAAACTTTGCTACATGATAAAAGAAATACACACAAAGTGTCAAATGACAGTCCTCAGATGGGGACGAGGGCACAGGGTCCAAATGAGAAGGGAAATACAACGGATCTGGCTAAGCTAGGGGCTGGGAGGGGGGCTGCATCCTAATTCTGGGTGTCGGGCAGAGACAGGCATGAAACACAGTCACTGACCAAATCTGTTTGCACATTAGGACTGACTGCTGAGGATAGAAATAGCAGCATGCAATAAACACAATGCCTTAAAGTACGGGGAAAGGGGAAAAAACAAAAATCTCTATTAACCATTAACTCAAGTAACTGATTCAGCTGCCCACAAGACAAAACCACAGCCAGAAGTATGGAAGTGACTGTAACACACGGCAAAGCCCCATTTCCGCATTACTCCATTGATTTTCATAGAACTCAAACATGCACCTATGTTCAAAAATCAGAGGAGAAGGCATAAGCCCCCACCTTCCTATTTTTAAGCCAAAAACTTTGCCATTCTCCCCAAGCAGTTTGGATAAAACATTGCCCAGTACCGAGTTAAATAGCAAACTGGCTTGAACATTTCTACCAAGGAGCTTGAATACCAGGTGTGCCTTGCCGGTGAGATTTCTATAAAATCAGTCACTCAGTTACAAAACAAATCAACGACGATCCCAGTTTCAGAAAGGTCCACCCTCAAGACAGTGTCTACCTGGAAAAGCACTCAACCCGGGCCCACCAACCACGGAACTTTGTAGACTGACCTCCCTACCTGCCGCTCCGCAGCCCTGCCGCCTCCTCTGCCCCCTGGCTGGCTGGCAGCAGTGCCCAACCAGCAGATTTCATCATTTCCTGTTGGCTGCTGACATCCCTGAAGCTGGGAGAAGGTCACTGCGACTCAGCTACACTCGCGGAGGTCCCAGCCCTGGGTCCTCTGACCGCTCCGAAGGAAGAGCTGGGTGTTCAGGAAAGGCCGGAACACAGAGCTCAGTGTTTCCACGGCGATTGAGAGACAAAGTCAAAGAACAAACGTCAGTCATAGTTCCCCAACAAATGACTTGGGTCTAATAAACTAACTCCATGACGACCCCAAGTCTCATTTGGCATTGGGGGTGCTTTCTGCTTGGGGGGCGGAGCCTGCTTATTACCTGAGGGGCCAGGTGTCCCAGGAATTCATGGGACAGGGACTTAACTTAGATGCATAAAATAATCATACGTTTTACCTACACTTCAACTTCATTTTCTGACACAGTGGCTCCCAAGTGGACACTATGTAGTGGCCTCTGCCAGCTCACCTGCTGGACGCCAGGCTAGGCCTCTGAAGTTGCTCAACAGCATGTCCACCTTCTAAGAACTGAGACACACAGCTATGGGGTCTATTCTGACTCCCAGCGACCATAAACTACCAGACGGAACAGAACTGCTTCTGAACAACAGCTGGTGGATTCGAACCGCTGACTTTGCAGTTAGCAACTAGGGAATGCTGACATGCGGAGCAGCGTGCACATCTAGAAGCAAAAGCCAAGCCCCAAACACCTTACTTCTTGGATGTTTACACAGCACTGAAAGGGAAGGAAGGAAGGAAGAGAGTGGCAGCAACCTAAATGAGAAGAAAAAGATGCTCTTTTCATATTTTTAAGATGTATGCAGGGGGCTTCAAAAAGTTCATGGAACAACTCCATTATCTTTCAATGTCATGTTTCCACAAGCTTTATGAAGCTCCATTGTGTGTGCATGTAAGAATGCATACTCTGTAATTCTCTTTGGAGTCCTGGTGTGGTGTTGAAAGATCAACACTGGATTGCTAACTGCAAGTTCGGCGGTTCGAACCCACCAGCCTCTCCTCGGAAACCCTATAGGAGTTGCCATGAGTCGGAAGTGACTCGATTGGCACTTGACAACAACACATAATTCCCTGTAGATAAAGCACAAGAGACATAACTTATCTACTCCATTTGAGGTGAGAACGGGACAGGGGGGAGTGGACAGTCCAGAAAGGGCTGTCCAAGGGGGGCTTCAGTCCCCAGATTTACAAAGCAGGTCAATCTCTAAGTCTGTCTTTAAGACGAATTTGTACGTAAATTGGAACAGTTAGGTATGATTCATTGTCTAACACCAGTTACTCAAATGTTTGTCATAGTTTTTATGAGAAGGCTTCAAAAAGGTCATGGAAAATTTCCATTCTTTTTTTAATTCCATTTTTCCATGAACTTTTTTGAAGCTCATCTGTGTAGTATGTAAAAGATGAGGTCTTCTGCTCCCATAAAGATTCATTATTGTTGCTAAGTACCGTCCAGTTGGTTCCGACTCAGAATGACCCTGTATACGGTTTCCGAGGAGTGGTGGGTGGATTTGAACTGCAGACTTTGTGGTTCAAATCGACACTGCAGTCGAGTGCTTACCCTACAGCACCACACCAGGACTCCATAAGGATTCACAACCTTGGAAACTCTATACAGGATTTCTATGAGTCAGGAGGTCTCGATGGCAGTCAGTTTGTCAAGCATGCAGTGTGCTTCTCTATAAATGATGCTGTTGTGATGCGCTTTTGAGTCAGTTCTGACCCACAGGGACTCTGTACAGGGTTTCCAAGGAGCAGTTGGTGAGCTTGAACCGCAGGCTTTGTGGTTCAAACCGACTTTGCAGTCCAGAGCATTAACCCACAGTGCCACACAAGGACTCCCTCCCTATAAATAGACAACATCAAAGAAACACTTCCACATACATGAAAAACATCATTAACATAATAACAGAATAATAATGTTTTGATTTGCATGGCAAAGGAGTGCCTGTTTGTTGTTATGAACCATTGCATCTACCTTAAATTTTTAATAACGGGCTGTACTGGAGTTGGTTTGCAACTACATGTAGGATACAAGTTGGATGTAACCAGGCTATGGTGTGCTGTTTGTGAAAATTCATTGATATGTATGTTTATCATTAAGAAAATATGCAATTTGGGCAGAAAACCGATGAAGGCAGGGGAAGACATGGAAAAGTGCAAGATTTAAAGGAAACAGAGATACACACTGTTGTCTATACACTCATGCAGGAACAGTGACCTACTGATCAATGCATGGGGATCATTGTTGGGGAAAGTGGGCGTATACAGACAGATATTTAAAACTTTGACAGATGGTATTTTTATGTGGCTATTTACCTTTGTTGCAAACACATCATGAATGTGGTAGAATACACAGGATGGAAAAGCTATGAAAACCTCTTGG
>NW_006408615.1:8890418-8899275 GCF_000296735.1 Chrysochloris asiatica | reverse complement strand
GGTTCGAAACTACCAGCCGCTCCGCGGGAGAAAGATGAGGCTTTCTACTCCCGTAAGGATTACACCCTCGGAAACCCTGTACAGGGTCGCTATGGGTCGGAACCGACTCGACGGCACTTAACAACAACAACAACAACAATGTTGTTGTTGTTATAGGCTGTGGAGTCGGTTCCGAATCGTGGTGACCCTGTACAGGGTTTCTGAGGCTGTAAATCTTTACGGGAGCAGAAAGCCTCATCTTTCTCCCGCGAAACAGCTGGTAGTTTTGAACTGCTGACCATGCGATTAGCAGCCCGATTCGTAACCTAATGGACCACATGAATATCAGTTAGCATGACCCTGATACCAGAACTAGCTAGAACCCGGTTACCAATACCAACTCTTCTGAAAAGGATCACATTAGAAGATTCTGGATATAGTGGGAGAAAAAGTGGAACAAAATTCACAATCATACAAATAAAATAAAGCCGGACTCATTAAAACACTTGAGGAAAATTTCAAAGCACCAGCACGACAGGAGGAATATGTTATTTTTTTCGTAGGCAATTTATAATGTCCCCCAATGCTACACCTGCATTTCTAACCCAACATCTTGGCGATTGGATCGGAGGGGCCCCGGGAACAGCTTGAACAGAAAATGATTCCAAAAGGAAGAGTGAAATTCAAGAAGGAATGGTGAACAGAGTTTAGGAAGAGTCTGGAGGTATTTGCAGGAATAAAGTTGGTAACACGCTGTTACAGGTTTACTGGGGGCTTACTGGGGTGATATCTGCTTCACTTTATTTAAATTTGAATTCACCCAGAGCACAAATGTTTCTTCAGGACCTTTTCTATGTGAAACTCCGGAAGTTACAGAGTAACTCACCATCCTTGTCCACAAGCAGCTGAGAGTCCAGGTGCTCAGGGTCTAGAGTAGATGGAAAAACATCCAGAGGACCCCATAGTGTGACACGTACCACAGCACACCAGTAAGTCCATCTCCCCAGCAGGCCCCTGACCTTCAGCAGACAGGACAACGGCAGGACTCTGGAGAGCAGCACACATTCTAAGCAGCACCATCGGCCGCCATCTTTGAACAGGGCACAACTGTTTGTTGCCTGTTGTTAGGTTGTTGTTAGATGCTACCAAGTCAGTTTTCATTCACAATGAGTCTGCTTACAACAGAACAAAACACTGCCTCTGGTTCCGTGCGCTTGTCTGTTGTAGCCACTGTGCCAGTCTAGCTTATTGAGGGCCTTTCTCTTTTTCACTGACCAGGCATGATGTTGTTCTCTAGGCAATGGTCCCTCCTGAGAGCACATCCAAGCTATGAGAAACGATGGCTCACCATGCTCATTTCTAAAGAGCATTCCAGCTGCACTTCTTACAACACAGATGTGTTTGTCCTTCTGGAGTCCATGACAGACTCGATCGTTCTTCACCAACACCATAATTCAAAGACATCAATACTTCTTTGATCTTCCTCCCTCACTGCCCAGCTTTCACATGCATATGAGCTGAGTGGAAATGCCTGGGTCAAGTGCATCTACTTGGGTCAAAATAACTCCGGTGATTGCTGAACCATTTTGAATCTTAATGATTCAAATTTTTAGATTTAAATATAAATCATTAGTCACCTCCTGGGGGCGTGGCATGCAGGAAGGTCTCAATGACATAAGTGTTAGAAGATGCACAGTTGGCCTTTCTAAGGGCAGGGCTGAGTGTAGGAGGAGGGACACTGAGGCGGCAAAGAGGGCAATCCACAAAGGTCGGAAGATTAATGAATCAAAACTTCCAATGAGCCCCCTGCTGGTGCTAACCCTGAGAAAGTGCTCTGTGGTCAGACAACCCTTTCCCTAAGAGGGTACCGAGGATCCTGGGGCCACTGACAGGTGACCATCAGAACCCACTCAACTAGCTCGGAGCGTGCTGAGCTATGGGTAGAGGCATTGTCCACCTGCAGCAGGGGGCTGCCAAGAGCCAAGGCTCCATCTAACTTCAGTGCCACAACTGTCCTCCGATGGGACACCACAGGTGCGCTTGGTATAGTGTGTGTGCAGTGTAGACTTTTACAACACGTCTCACTGTGAACTCACAGGCTAACAAAGGGAACCGAAAGACGGGGCATTTAGGCTCACCCACACACACTCACCTGCTCCCAATGCCCCCCACCTCTCAGTCAAGGGCACAGGAATGCAGACTGTTGTTGTTAAGTGCTATTGAGTCAGTTCTGACTCATAGCAATCCTGTATAGCGTTTCTGGGGAGCGACTGGTGAGTCTGAACCGCCAACAGTATAGTTCAAATTGTGAGAAATGTTTTCGATACCCCAGATACTGCCTTGGTCCCCACTTGGTTATGAGGTCACTGATGAGTTATCACAAGTGATTACCAACAAATGCTCAAGAAATCCAATCTTCACTCCTTTTAGCAAGAGTGAAGTTTTTTATCTGATTTTGCAAAATCGGGTGTCACACCCAGAAGACATGGGAAGACACGGGAATTTATCCTCCCGTGTGGTGCTGTGGGTTAATGCGCCAGACTGTAAAGCCATTTGAACTGCAAGGTTGGCAGTTCAAGCTCACCAGCTGCTCCTTGGAAACCCTATACAGGGTTGCTATGGGTCAGAATCGACTCAACGGCACTTAACAACCACATAGCACAGTGGTTACGAGTCGGGCTGCTAACCTCAAGGTTGGCAGTTCGAAACTACCAGCCCTTCCAAAGGAGAAAGATGAGGCTTTCTGCTCCCGTAGAGATTTACAGCCTCGGAAATCCTGTTCAGGGTCACTATGAGTCAGAAATGACTCCACAGTACTTAACAACATCTGAAGCAAGTCCCTCCCCCAATTCCTCATTAACTGAGTCCTGGGGGGTGGTTAATCTACCTTCCCTTGATGGTAGCCTTCTTATTTAAAGGTCCTAGTCATGAAACAGGTTTCTTTCCCCCTCTCCCAATTCATGCGGCTCACATGCCCCAGGGTTTGCATAAGCCCTTGTTGCTATATGAATCAACAATCTAGGTCTGCTCTAGCAGTTTCCTGGACCCCTTATTCCTGAAGACGGACCATCTTGAGAATTTATTTCCCACAAAACCGACTTTTCAGTCCAGTGCTTACACCAGGGCTCTGGAGAGTGGACTAACACCTTTCAGTTGTTATCAGTATTTCTTTGCTACATGAGTAGAGGAGTCCTGGTTTGGTCCCGGACTATATTACTAGCCACAAGGTCAGTGGTTCAAATCCACCAGTGCTCCTCGAAAACCCCATACAGGATCGTTATGCGTCAGCACTGACTTAACAACGTTAGTAGAAAGACCAGACTTAGAGCTGGTAACACCAAAATACCAAACAGATGATAAGAAAATGTGTGCCCAGATTCATTCAATTCAGATGCACTCTAAAAAGCAAATCAGAGTGCCAATTAACTGACCCAGCTCGGCTGTCTCCAGTCTACAAATGGATCCCAACTCTTCTGTGACCTCATTTTCAGTGGAATTCTATCCTGATGCTATAGCAATGATTTCTCTCCCTCAAAAGTGTTAAGGAAATGAACAGACTCAATGGTGGTATTAACAATACCACTTCTCACTGGTTCTGAGGCCCGTTTTTCTTCGGGAAAATCAAATACATGTAGGATGAGTAACCACCTGAACCACGCTGGAGACACCCACATCCTGACACCTACCCCATCAGAACAATCTGGGGTGGATTTTATCTGAAGACTGGACATTGGTTTCTTCTGGTGTTTGGGTTTGTTTATGGAAAATGTTTTTAAAACAGGAGAGACCTAGAGTAAGAACTAGCAGCTTCAACAACTATCCGTACAACACATGGCCAGGCATATGTCACCTAGGAGCATGAACCCGGCTAGGCGCTCAGAGTCGCATGGCCCAAGCGTGTCCACATCAACACGGGTGCTCAAGCACGGGACCTTATGTTGGAAAGAGGCACGAAGCTAGGGACTGGCAACCACATGGGGAGTCTGAGCCGCTTCAAATGTGGGTAGACACAGGGACTAGAAAGACAGAACCAGCATCACCAGTGAATGGTCATCCGGACACGGTGTGCTCTCCCAAATAAAATGTAACAAGGAGGCCACTTCACCTTTGTGGTCTCCTTCTCAAAACCCACAAGTCCAGTCTGGTAACATGAAAACACACCAAACAAACCCCACCTGAGGGATATTCCATGAAATACCGGACTAACACTCTTCAAGGAAGTATGGTGGCTCTGTAAGATAGGCACTGGGTACAAATCACAAGATTGGTGGTTCACGCCCAACAACTGCTCAGCAACAAAGGTGGGACTTTCTGCTCCCACAAAGATTCCCAGCCTCAGAAACCCTGTGCAGGGTCACTCTGAGTAGGAACCGACTCCAGGGTACTTAACAACAAGACTCCAAAACTGCCACTGGTTTGAGAAAGAAAGTGAGTCTCAGAAACTGCCACCAATCAGAGGAGACCAAAGAGAGGTGAGCTCCTAGGAGAAGAGATGACACAAGGTGGGAAATGGTGAGGTGGGAAAAGAGTCCAGCAGCTGGGCTCGTTTCTCAGTTTGGACACATGGGACGGACTGGGGTCAAGATCACCTGGGGATTCTCTGTGGTGTCTTCACAGTTTTTCTGTAAATCTAAAATTCAGGCAAAATAAAACACTTATTACATAGACACATAAAAAATTTTAACAAGGCTAAAGAAGTCAGTGACAAAGTGGTCTTCATTGACAAATTCAGTCAGGGAAGATGAAGCATAAAGAAAGAAAATAACTTGTCAAAATTCACCAACACAGCAAGCAGCCTTGAAATGAAGACAGGGCCTCTGAGGCCAACAAGCCACATAGGGTGGCCGACGTCAGGGTCACACTGCATAGACTGCCTTCAACTTCAAGGGAAGTGACGTCCAAACCTACCCGCTCCTCCTCACAGCAGCACTGGCCAGGACCACCCTAGGCTGCCCACAGCCCTCCCTCTCTGCTCCAGGCCACCTTGGACCACCAGTTGTTCTTAGGTGCCCTTGAGTCAGTTCTGACTCATAGCGATCCTGTCTAAGAGCAGCTGGTGAGCTTGAACCGCCGACCATGTGGTTCAAACCGACCTTGCAGTCTGGTGCCTTAACCAGCAGTAATTTCAGACTAATACCCACTGAAAACAATAAAAGGTGGAGCATTACAAGCCAGCACGGGCACTAGGATACCGCGTCTGTCAGAGCATTTCAGTTTGACTTGGTTTTTAAAATCAATCCAGAAAACAGAAGGACTGGGAGCCACACTGTGCACCAGGAAACTGAAGCGGCCCTCTGTTCTGTACAGGAGCCGAAGTCTGCTCTGCCCTTCTGACCTGGAGGCCACGCATGGGACCACTATGGCCTCCCGGTGACTAGGGACTCAGGAATGCTTCTCAGTGACGTTCCTTCGTAACAGTGTCTTTGGACAGTGCTCATGTGGCCTGGCTGTGGGAGCTGGCCCTTTGCAGCCTCCAAATAAACGCACGCACGCTCACTCACGGACACACTCCTGCACACACAGCGAAGTCCAAAATGGCTGGGAACCAGCTCTAGTCTCCTCCAGAGCCCCACCATCCAAAGCTGGGGAAGACGGCACGGCTAGCACCAAAGTCTTGCCAGCTACAGGCACTCACCTTCAGAGTTTCTCGTGTCCTGCTCTGTCTCTCCCCGGCCTCCAAACCACAGTGGTGCGCTTCTTCCTTTAAGAGTATCTGCCGTGCATAAGAACCAAGACTCCAACGGGGAAAGTGCTGAATGAGAGAGAAAAAAGGTGTTGTGAGCAAACATGTCCACTTTTCAAGTACCGCGCACTCTTGGCAAGATTTCATTTTTATTTGCGCTCCAGACTTCTGGTATGGCACTGGACTGCTAACCACACAGTCAGCAGTTCAAACCCACCACTGTCTCTTCGGAAACTCTACACAGCAGAGTTGACTCCACAGCACTTAGCACCAAGCAGGCTTTTTGACTGCCCTCGAAACGCGATGATAATGCACTTCAAGTATGGACCAGGGACTACTGCTAAGCCTGGTCTAATGCCACAGAGTTTAAGGATAAGAGGAACTCTCAAAGCTGCAGAATAGTGGCAATGCTTCAGAGAAAAATTAAAATTTAAGACAGATATTAAGTAGAGGAGCATATCTCCTCTTCAGGAAGACGGTCATCAAGAGTCAGAATCAATTTGAGGACAAACAGCTAAACCATACTCATTTAAGATCCTGAGTGGTGCATTTGGCAACTAGCCAGAAGGTTGGAGGTTCAAGTCCACCCAGCAGCACCTCAGAAGGAAATCCTGGTGAGCTACTTCAGAAAAGGCAGTACTGGGAATCCCAAGGAAACAGTTCTACTCTGACACACACAGCGTCACAAGTCAGTCAACTAACTCAGCAGCCCCCATTGTGTAGCGCTCTGTGTGCAGTCCTGCTGGAAACACACACTTCTGTTTTTCTGAGGTCCTCCCACACCCAGCCATGTGGGTCACGCAGCCTCCATCCATGCAGCAAACACCTACTGAGCAGCTGGTGTCTGGGAGCCAGGGTGAGGGCAGCATAGACACAGGGTGGCAAAAGGAGACTGGCAGCAGCTCCCTCGACCCCCCCAAAGCAGGAGTGAGGGCTGTGGGAGGGACAGGCTGTAGCCCTGGGACCCCGAGATGGGCGGCAAGAGAAAGGACCGAATTCTACAAACGAAAGCATATGGAATCTGGAACTCCAAGTTGGGAGTGGCATGTGGGGACTGAGTTTATTCAGGCTGAAGTAGACTTTGGTGGTGGGGGTCAACACCAGGTGGACACAGTAGCCAGGTGTCTGCCAGCATCACAGGGGTACAAGGGCCTTGCATTTGAATGCTGGCCCCCGAGATGAATTTGTGTATGAAAACGCCCTGCAACAAAATCACTAGAACACAGAGAGGAAGCCAGCAGGGAGGTTTTTTTTTTTGTTGTTGTTGTTTTTAAAGCAATCACACAGAAAAGAACGATTTTGAGAAGGTTCTACTTGCTCTTCAGAAGACCCGTTCTAAATTGACAGGCGGCCACGTTTCTCATCCATGGGGCAGTCTCCCTAACAACCTCATTATTTCTTGGCATTCAGAAATGGGCACATCTTGCAAAATGTGGCTCAAAACTTCCCCAGTGCTCCGAGTTATGCAACCTCTACAAGGGTGCCATGGCGCAATGGCCCCTCAGCACCCCACACCACGCCACACTTGAACTTCACATCGAGAGAAAGGCCACTTGTTTCTCAGTTTGTTATTAACCTGGAAGTGCTCCAAATGTTTCTTGAAATGTACACAACTAACAGTTGCAAAGCTTGTAGGACAGCACAGAGTGGGGGGTGGGCACCTTCAGTGTGCCTGCTCTCTGCCTAGGTTTGGCAAGGTGCTCATACAGATACCGGAAATGGTGTGCGCCCCTTCCCTCTCCGAGCCCCCCACAGAGCAGACCTGTTCTCAAATCCAAAGCCTGAGCCTGTAAACCACCCTGGCTTCCTTGACACCCAGCGCTGAGCTCAGCACCTTGGGGCCCAGCACATGTTGAAGGAAGAAGGCAAGAGACTACCTCATCCCTGGCCACACACCGCTCTGGGGCTGATGCCAGGTCTCCTGAGCCAGGCAGGCCAGGTACAACCTCAGCCCCCGGCCCGCTTACTGTGAAATCACAGCCCACTCATCTCAGCCTGAGTTTCCTGTCCTGCAGGATGCTGAGAGGATTCTATGAGGGAAACTGCCTCATCTGGTATCTGGCAGGTCACTGGGGTCCCATAAATGCATCCCCCCTCCCTCTAAATCCCCATGTCTTCCACGTCCAGTTTAAATGCCTGCCTTCTGGCCCACCTATGCACCTATGACTAGGTACAGAACACCAGACCCACCAAGGTGTCCACACCCCATCCCCCTGCCCTTTCAGGAGCACTGGAGCATACATCTAGTCACCAAGTGTGGGTCTTATTCACATCACACCTGCTCCAGGTATCCCCTGAACTCCTAAGGGGGCACCTCCTGGGGGAGCTTCTGGTTTGAGTGGACACTGGGAAGCAGGCCTCTCTTCCTTCCCTCTCTACTCCTGCCCAGACCACAGGCACCATCCAGGCCACACAGACCAGCTCTACGGCCCCAGCTGCCCTATGGTCATCACCTGAAGAATCTGTGGTAGAAAAAGTGCTGGACGGCTGCATAGTAAATGGGAAAGCCGGGTATTTCCGGAAGTGCGAGTGGTTTATAAATGCTGACAGTACTTGGGAACCTGAAGAAAACTGAGGCATTTCCTAATTCCCAAAAAGGTGGTAAAAAAAAAAAAGGATGGTACAAAAAGAAGAGCTTTATCTGACAGTGAATCTGATGACAAATCAAAGAAAAATAAAAGAGAGATGCCTGTTGACAAGCCAAAGGGTTTTGCCAGAGGTCTTGATCCTCAACCAGGAATTGGTGCCACAGAGGAGAATTAACGCATTAACGCTTCTCCTGAAACGCGAAGACTAAGAGGAGACAGACATGGTGCTGGTAAGAGACAGACATGAAATGCCATAAACTAAAATTTAATTTTATGAAGAGAGACTAACTTGGTAATCTTGTCCAGAAGATGAAGCTCAATAATTGTCTGCATTGCTATATATATATCTGGGTGCACGGTGGCTCCATAAGATAAGCACTGGATTTGCAAACTACAGTTGGAGGTTCAAGCACACCAACTGCTCCATGGGAGAACGCTGCGGTTGTTTTTTCTCCTGCAACGATTTAAAGCCTCAGAAATCCAGGGTCACTATGAGTCAGAACCGACTCAACAGCACTTAACAGCATGTATATGTATTGTTGTCAGGTGCCATCGAGTCGGAACCGACTCATAGCAACCCCATGCACAGCAGAACGAAACAATGTCC
>NW_006408615.1:8887943-8889815 GCF_000296735.1 Chrysochloris asiatica | reverse complement strand
GTTTTGTTCTGTTGTACATAGGGTCACTATGAGTCAGTACCGACTCGATGGCACCTAACAACAATGGAAATCCAGTTTAATATGTTTGTTTTGAAGTAGTATTGGGGGAGCTCTTGGGGGTGTTTTGTTTTTACATCAGTAGCTCTGGTCACTTTCAACAAATGAATACATACTTACTGTAGCTGCTTCATTTCTCAGAAAATGTATTGTTTCCTGTGCGTTAGGAAAGGGCTTTTCTAAATTGGGAAATTTTACATTGTCATTTCTAAATGAGACCCTGTGTTTAACCCATAAATGTATGCCTAAGGACCAGTCTGGGATTTTGGTTCTTGTTTTTTTTAATGTGTGAGAGTCCTGGTGTGGCACTATAGGATAAGCACTCAACTATAAGGTTGGTTTGAACCTCAAGAGCAGCGGATCAAACTCACCAGCTGCTCCTTAGAAATCTTATACAGGTTGTTATGACTCGGAACGACTTGATGACACTTAAGGACAACAGCAAACATAAACATGAAGTCCTGGTGTGGCACTGGACTGCTAACCAAAAGGTCAGCGGTTCAAACCCATAAGTCAGACCTGATTGGATGGCACTTAACAATAACAAACATATATACATATGCAAATTTATTGTATTTTACATTTACCAAAAACAAGACTATTCTAAGCAAAAATGCCATTTCACACCCATAGGTAAGTCTGCATTGTTTCCAGGGTGTTGTGATCCTGAATGGAGCCCTGGTGTGGCAATGGGCCGTAAGGTCGGCAGTTCAAACTCACCAGCAGCTCCTCAGAACCTCTACACAGGGTTGCTATGATTCAGAACAAACACCATCGCTCTTAACAACAGCAACAACCATCATTCTGAACAACTCAAGAAACAGATCACCTTCAATAAAACTGAAAAAATTGGAAGCTGTAAGTTTTCTGATCAAACAAATGATCCAGTAATTGTACAACTTGAAACATTCCTATCAGAATCCCTATTGACATAGTCATATAATTGAAACTATTTATTTGCAAAATTCCTTGAGTGAACACTGTTATCACAATTAAAAACCTCCCTACCCAGGTAAGGAACCTGGACAAATATTCGTATGTTTAAATAAGCCAAGGGGGCGTTAGCTAAATGGGCATTTGATCCTCTTAGAAAGTCACTGCTTTAAAGAAAGCTGAAATCTCTGTGTTCTATTGACTGAAAGGTCATAGCATGACTAAAAGGTCACCTTGCAGGTGAGAATCTACGAAGATGGTTAGAGAAGCTGCAGTTTGGGCAAGACCTGCTGGCATAAATGGGTGAACAAACTTGTAATCTAAACTACTGGCCTGCATGGGGTTTTGGGTTTGGGTTTTATTACAACCCATTCCTTACATGTAGGTTCAGATGCCTTATTGGTTCAGCTGAAAAGCAGGAAACATAACTCTGTAGTAATCAGAAGAAACGTAACTCTGTATATTTGTTGATGTTGTTGTTGATAAGTACCTTTGAGTCAATGCTGACCCATAGTGACCCTGTATAGGGTTTCCAAGGAGAGCATCTGGTGAGCTTGAACCACCGACCTTGCAGTTCAAATGACTTTGCAGTCTGACGCATTAGCCCACAGGGCCACACCAGGATGCCTGTATGTTGTTTGTTGATGTTGTTGTGAAGTGCTGTCAAGCAGGTTCTGACCCACAGCGACCCTGTATAGGGTTTCTGAGGAACAGCTGGTGAGCTTGAACTGCCGATCTTGCAGTTCAAACGGCTTTGCAGTCTGGCGCATTAACCCACAACGCCACATCAGGACGTCTGTATGTTGTTTACTTGACTGTATCTGTATGTTGTTTACTTGACTGTATCTGTATGTTGTTTACTTCACTGTATCTGTATGTTGT
>NW_006408615.1:8876752-8886056 GCF_000296735.1 Chrysochloris asiatica | reverse complement strand
ACGCTACCAGAGCTCCTTAAGAGAAAAACCACAGGAGGGTGGCTTTAACAAGCAGAAATTTACTTTCTCACAGTTTAGGAGGCTAACAGTGCAAATTCAGTGTGCTAGCTCTAAGGAAGACGTCTCTCTGTGGGCTTTGGGGAAGGCCCTGGTTTCTTCCGCTTCCATGTGACATGTCAGCCATCTTCCTCCAACCCACCTGCTCAGACCCTCCACTGCTCCAGAGGGCACACATGCCGCCCAGGGCTCCTGTTACTGCGAGGTACCTTCAAGTCGGTTCCGACCCATAGCAACTCTGTATAGGGTTTCTGAGGAACGGCTGGTCACCCTGAACTGCCCACTCGGCAGTTTAAACTGGCCTTACAGTTCAGCATATTAACCCACAGTGCCACACCAGGACTCCCCTTTTGAAGTGGTTTGTCACTTTAACAATTCTCTTCCCCACCCAATCTCAGGAATTCAGCCATGGTTCCGGGTAGGTGAGGCCAGAAGCCACACCCACCACAAGGAACGCTCTCCAGGGCACACTTCCCACAAACAGGACAACGGTACAGTGTTACCGGGGCTCAGACAAGGATGGGGTTGCAGTGCTAAAGCTTCCACCCCTCCCCACTTAATATGCTTGCTGCTGGGATTTGGAAAATATTTCAGGATTTATGGCGACTTCTCTATGATTATTTTACTTAGGTTTTTATTAAGACTTGTTGTTGTAAAGTGCAGTCGAGTCGGTTCCAAGTAACAACCCTGTTTCCAAGGAGCTGCTGATAAACCTTGTGGTTTAAACCGACCTTAGGGTCCAGTGCATTATCTACAGCACCACACCAGGATTCCTTATGAAGATTAGCAGCTGAATTCTATGACCCACCTTCTAGACATCTGTTACTATTGACACACAACACCCAAACCAAGTCCACCGCCACAGAGCCGGTTCTGACTCAGAGCGACCCTGTGTAGGGTTTCTGAAGCTGTAAATCTTTCCAGAAGGAAACAGCCTCATCCTTCTCCTGTGGAGTGGCTGGTGGGTTTGAACTGCCAACCTTGAGGTTGGCAGTGCAGTGCTTATCCTGCAGCATCACCAGAGTTTCATGGTGTGTTTTTTTTTTCTTTTTTAATTTGATGGAATAATTGTTATGTGAAACTAACAGGGACTCCTTGTGTGGTGCTGTAGATCAGCAGTGGACTGCAAACCACAAGGTCAGCAGTTCAAACCCACCAGCTGCTCCTCGGAAACTGTATACAGGGTCGCCATGAGTTGGAACCAACTCAATGGCACTGAACAACAATGTAACCAACTGAGCACGTACTAAGCACCAAGTCCTGCTCTAAACACTCTCTGCATACATCTCACTTAATCCTCACACTGATCTGATTTTGTTAAGAGTCTTCGAGTCAGTTCTGACTATAGCGACCTCGTATAGGGTTTCCAAGGAGCGATTAGTGGGACCACTCCTTGTGGTTCAAATCAACCTCATGGTCAGATACTTATAGCGCCACACCAGGACTTCACTGACACAATGTGGTGGTGGTGATGTGCTGTGGAGTCGGTTCCGACCCATAGCGACCTTGTACAGGGTTTCCGAGGCTGTAAATATTTACGGGAGCAGAAAGCCTCATCTTTCTCCCATGGAGCAGCTGGTGGTTTAGAACTGCTGACCTTGTGGTTCACAGCCCAATTCGTAACCACTACGCTATCAGAGCTCCTTATTGACCCGATACAGGGGGACTATTCTTATCCTGCCAGTTTCACCAATGAGAAAACTGAGCTTCAGGGGATTAAATAATTCAGTCAAAGCCAAAGAGTCTAAAGGTGGCAGAGATGGAACCCCAGAGCCAACACTTCCTCTGGTCACCGACACAACCCTCACCTTAAAACTGTCTTTGCATTCTGGAATGAACCGGGCTCGGCCGTGGAGAATTACTGTTTTAATACACTACTGCATTGACCTAGTATCTTATTTAGGAATGAGTAAGTCCAGAAAATGTGTTTAGAAACAGTACCTCTACGGACTGCTGATGTGGTGTGTAGGGTATGAATCACAAGGTCCGCAGTTAAAACCCCACAGCTGCTTCTCAGAAACCCTGTACAGGGTTGCTGTGAGTCGGAACTGACTCAACGGTACTAAGAGCAACAAAACATGATCATCTGTTTGGTAAACCTTCACTCAATTCACAGTAAGAAGTTTAAAATAATAAGAAGAAAACAACTGCTAGTGAAGGTGTGGAAAGACTGGGCAGGAAAGAGAAATAGCATACGACCCAGCAATCTCTGAATACATCCTCAAGAACCAACAGTTGGGACACAAATAGATGTATGCACACCCATGCTCACCGCAGAACTATTCATCATTGCAAAAAGATGGAGACAGCCTAAATGCCCGTCAGTGGAAGACTGGGTAAGTAAACTTTGGTCCATACACATACACACACATACACACACACGGAATAACAGACAACACTGAAGAATAATGACAAATCTGAAAAACATCTCACAACATGAATGAACCTGGAGAACATTATGCTGAGAGAAATTAGTCAATCACAAAACTGACTAGTATTGTACAAGACTATTGTTATAAAAAGTTAAGCAAATGAACATTCTATGATGGTTAAGGGGGGTTGAGTAGATGGAAGAAAAATTATCCACAGGTCAGAGGGTAGACACATGGTAACCTAGGTGATGGGGCAGGGAGGTTGGCAGAAGAAAGATGAAGGCAGTGGAAGACATGCAATTGGAGTTATGCAAGAGATAACATGAATGCCATTAAATTACGGTACATGGAGAGATTACAATTATTGTAAATGAAGCAAAAAGAATATGTCATTTACTTAGATCTGCTCTGTAAACCTTCACAATTCACAATAAAAAGCAGTGAATTCCTCCAATTGTGTATCTTCTTGCCCCATCTGTATAATATTTTACAAAATTTTATGATCTAGATTCAATACCATTAGAAAAAAAAACAAAAAAAACATTTAGCTGATACTCACAAAGATCCAAGAGTACTTAAAACTGTGCCACTAAATGACAGGAAAAGGAACTGGTAGTGTAGTGGTTACGAATCGGGCTGTGAACCACAAGGTCAGCAGTTCAAAACTACCAGCTGTTCCGTGGGAGAAAGATGAGTCTTTCTGCTCCCGTAAAGATTTACAGCCTCGGAAACCCTGTATAGGGTCACTATGAGCCGGATCTGACTCCACGGCACATCACAACAACGACAGGAAATCCGATCTACGAAGGTGCATTTCGGTTACCAGAGCTGTGTCACACCACCCTGTGGGCCCTCTGCTCTAGAGGAGAATCAAGCCTCAAAGAACGCCTTTTTAATTGTAGCCTCGAGTACTTTGGATGTAGGACCGTCCTGTATCACATCGCTCTGTGGATGTAAAAGAATGTTACCTGCTTTAGGACATGTAACAGTGAGTGTGCTATAGCAGAGCTGCTTTAATGACATTATTCTCAGAGGTTTTCTTTCCAGGTGACGACTGGTGCCAGGGACCACAACAGTAATAGACGCTGCTGTTTTCAGAGGTTTTATTTTGTTTTATTCTTTTTTCAATGGAGCGTGCTGGATGTCTCTACCATTTTGTCCAGAGGACTGTAGAACCTGGAAAAGCCGCTGCTGCTATTGGTGCATAACACTGCAACTGGTCTTTTTATAGAAATAAATAAATACATACTTTGAATTTTAGGAAACTTTAGCTGTGTTGTCAGCTTTGGAAACAGTATCCCAGTTGTACGATGTTGAGTTGGCATTGTACAGAAATGAACAGCCATATTGGTCTAGAAACATTACACTTAATTTTTTTCTCATTTGTATAGGGGTAATGCACTGTATTAAATGTGTAACGTCTTATCTACATGGGTTGATGACAGAAACTAAGAAAGCATTCTCTAAATAATGAAAACAGTACCAACACTATACAAAAACCAAACCTACTGCCACTGAGTCGATTCTAACTCACAGAAACGCTGTGGGACACAGTAAAGAACTGTTTCTTAGGGTTCCGACACTGCGTGTTTACAGAAGACTTACCTCTCTCCTGGGGAGTCTGGGGCTGGTGGATATGAACCACCAACCTAGCAGTTAGCAGGCCAATGCCTAGCCCACTGCACCATCAGGGCAGAAAGCTCCTAAACACTGGAAAAGACAGACAACACAATAAAGAAACATGGACAAAAAATATCAACAGGAAATTTACAGAAGAAACACAAAGAGCCACTCAACCTACGAAAGGAGGTAAAAGCACACTGGTAGTGGTGGTTTGTGCTACTGAGTCCCGTGCCCTTGAGCCTGGATTCCCGAGGCTGTGAATCATTGCAGGAGAACAAACCCTCATCTTTCTCCTGCAGAGCAACTGGCAGATTCAAACTGCTGACCTTGTGGTTCACAGCCCAGCTCCTAATCCACTATGCTACCAAGGCTCCTTGAAACCTTACTGTTGCTGTTAGTACTGCCAAGTCAGTTCTGACTCCGAGTGACCCTGCAAAGGGTTTCCGTGGGACACCTGGTGGGTTTGAACTGCTGACCTTCCGTGCTTATCCTATAGCGCCACACCAGGACTCCAAACAATGTTAATTAAAATAACAATGGGACATTATTTCAGCCATTGTTGCTGTTGTGAAGTGTTGTTGAGTTGGTTCTGACCCATTGTTGCTGTTGTTGTCAGGTGCCATCGAGTCGGAACCGACTCATAGCGACCCCATGCACAGCAGAACGAAACAATGTCCGATCCTGGGCCAACCTCACTACTGCTGCCATACTTGAGTCCATCAATGATGCCACCTGGCCGATCCATCTCGTTGGGGGTCTTCCTCTTTTTCTCTGACCCTCCACCTTACCCAGCATGACATCCTTCTCCAACGACTGTTCCCTCCTGACAATATGTCCAAAGTAGGAGAGACGAAGCTTAGCCATCCTGGCCTCCAAGGAGCACTCTGGCTGCACTTCTTCCAAAACAGATCTATTGGTTCTTTTGGCAGTCCATGGCACTTTCAGTATTCTCCTCCAACACCACAACTCAAAGGCATCAATTCTTCTACGATCCTCCTTATTCACTGTCCAGCTTTCGCATCCATATGAGGTTATTGAAAACACAATGGCCTGGGTCAGGCGCACCTTAGTCCTCAGGCTGACATCTCT
Source organism: Chrysochloris asiatica (assembly GCF_000296735.1). Taxonomy (NCBI): domain Eukaryota; kingdom Metazoa; phylum Chordata; class Mammalia; order Afrosoricida; family Chrysochloridae; genus Chrysochloris; species Chrysochloris asiatica. Next base: position 8,880,915 of record NW_006408615.1, on the reverse strand, counting down.
GCTCTTCAATACTTTAATCTTCATAAGTAAATGTTTCAAGTCCTCTTCACTTTCAGCAAGCAAGGTTGTATCATCTGCATATTGCAGGTTGTTAATGAGTCTTCCTCCAATCCTGATGCCACGTTTTACTTCATAGAACCCAGCTTCTCGTATTATTTGCTCAGCATACAGGTTGAATAAGTATGGTGAAAGAATACAACCCTGTCTCACACCTTTCCCAATTTTAAAACATTCAGTGTTCCCATGTTCTGTTCGAACAACTGCTTCTTGGTCTAGGTACAGATTTCTTAGAAGTACAATTAAGTGTTCTGGAATACTCATACTTCTCAATGTTGTCCATAGCTTGTCATGATCCACACAATTGAAAGCCTTTGCGTAGTCAATAAAGCACAGGTAAACATCCTTCTGATATTCTCTGCTTTCAGCCAAGATCCATCAGACATCTGCAATGATATCTCTCGTTCCACGGCCTCTTCTGAATCCAGCTTGAACCTCTGGAAGTTCTCTGTCAATGTATGATTGTAGCCGTTTCTGTATTACCTTTAGCAAAACTTTACTCGCTTGAGATATCAAAGAGATTGTCCGATGATTTCCGCATTCTGTTGGGTCACCTCTCTTTGGAATGGGCATAAACATTGATCTCTTCCAATCAGTCGGCCAGACAGTTGTCTTCCATAGTTGTCTACCTATAGTGACCCTGTATAGGTTTTCCAAGGAGCAGCTGGTGAGGTTGAACTGCCGACCTTGCAGTTGCAGCGGCTGGCTTTGCAGTCTGGCACATTAACCCACCGCGCCACACCAGGCCTCCACACCAGTCTCGGGAGCATGAGCACTAAAGGGAAGGGAAAGCAAGGCTGCTGAGTTGCTGTGTTTGGGCGCCCATGAGTCCATTCTGACTCACCATGACCCCATGTGACGGAGTAGAATCAGGTCTTTCGCCCGCAGAGTTGCTGGCTGGGTTCCAGCTGCCCACCTGTCAGTTACAGCTGAGCGCTCAGCCAGGACGTCTTGATGCCTGTGGTGTGATGCCTCCTTTCTCTGAATGTGCGTTTAGATTTGTGGGAACCCGGAGACATGTGCAGAGGGTCCGCTAATCCCCAATTTATCTCACACCTAGAGGTGGAGGTGAAGCCTAGAAGTTCACCACCCTGCTGGTCATATGCCAGGGGTCCTGGTAGCACCGTAGTTAAGCACTCAGCTTCTAAGGAGAAGGTCAGCAGTTTGAACCCATCAGCCACTTTGCAGGAGAAAAAAGTGTCCGTCTGCTCACATCCTTAGGAGCCCTATGGGGTAGTTCTACTGCGTCAGAAGGGACAGAAGGGTTTATGGGTTTACACATTCTTTTGTTTCACTCTGTTAGAGCATACAGCAACCTGGACTTACAAAATCAAACATCACGAGCTGCTTATTTACATACAGCAGAGGAAGAGCACAGGGCCCACCCCAAGTTGGCGGCAAAGCTGAGTCCCACCCCCTGTCCAGCTGGCCCACAGAGGACAACGCTTCTCCTCACCACCCACACGAGGCAGAACTCAGGAGCCTTCCGTGCCTCCACCGACAACCAGTTTCATTAGGCAGCCTGGCAACATGTCTCGAGTTCCTATGAGTTACATCACGTCTGGAATGACGAGGTAGCCTGTCTAAGTTTCGGGTGCCCACCCATAGCAAGTATCTGCTGCCGGGAAGCTTCCTGACCCTCACTGTCTTTGGGAATCTCTCGCTGCCCAGCACTGCCCCTCCAGGTTGGCCTTGGGAACCTCTGCAGCCCTCTGAAGCACCCCTCCCTCCCCTGGCTGCTTTCTGTTTCCTCCAAGTGTGAGGTCACCCCACCCAATGGCTGCTTTTCCAACCCCAGCGCCCACCTGCGACACTCAAGAGGGCACACCTGGGTGAGACTGGGCTGCAGGCAGTACCAGCGGAGCGCTGGGCAGGGGGGCAACAAAACCCATCTTCCCTGGTCAGTGAATACAGACAGAACAGCCATGCAATTTAGTTTGAAGACAGGGTCAAACTCATAAAAGCACTTCATTCAGAACGTTCTATTTTATTTGCCCATCTCAAAGAAAATCTCCCAGCTCCCATGAAGTACTGTGCTGTGGAGATGATGATGTCATGAACACCACACACACACACACACACACACACACACCTCACACTCACTCGTCTAGAAAAAAAAAAGCACACTGCCTGTGCCCGTGGACCCTGCCTGACCCAGGCCAGCTGACCAACTGAAAAATGAATCAATGAACCCACTGCCTTCAACTGAATTTGAACTCATAGCTACCCCACAGTACAGAGCAGACTGCTACAGCTGACTCCTGCCAAGCAACTGATGGGTTTGAACCACAGACCTTGGAGTTCGAAGTCTAATGCTTAATCCACTGTGCCAACAGGCTCCTGCCTGAAGCAAAGAGTCCCCCAAGTGGAAGAACTACCTCCAGTCGGGGACTGGCATCTGGGAATAAGACAAAGTAAACCAAAAGGAAACAAATTGAATGTCTGTGGTGTTGTAGGATCAGCACTGGACTGTGACCCACAGGGTCAGCAGTTCAAACCCACCAGCTGCTCAATGGAAACCCTATACAGGGTCGCTAGGGGTTGGAGTCAATTCAGCGATATTTCTCCTTAATCTACTTCACCTGCAGGGACTCTGGGTGGCGCAAATGGTTAAACGCACCACTATTTGATGAAAGGTTGGCAGTTCAAACCCACCCAGAGGCCCCTGGGAATACAGACCTGGCAGTCTGTCTGAGAAGGGCCGTAGAAACACTCAGGGCGCTGTTCTGATCTGCACACATGGGAGTGCCAGGAGTCAGAACCCACAGGACACAGCCGACACTAGCAACACAGCCACACTGTATCAAAAGGCTGTGAGACCGTGGCCCATCCACCTGTTAGGAGAGTGGCCGGGCCCTGGGGAGCTGGGACACCTCACTTCACAAGGTGCCACCAACAGAATACCCGGAAACTTGACAGCTCAGCCATTGTGACCAGCTACTTCAAAAGAGCCAACCACCTGGCCCCAAAAGTGGGGGTGAACAGTGGAAAATGAAAGCCAAGTCAATACTTCATTTTTCTAACTGTGAATTCAGGTCCTGAGGCAGACACATGTTCAGTTTAGTAACCAAAAGTCAGGAGAGCCGGCTGTTTCCTATAGAAGAACTCAGGAAGCGTCGGGGAGATCACGAGGTGACCAGAGAGAGGCCCCTTCTTTCCGCTGCCCTCCTCCCCCAGGCCACAGGCTCCTGAGGACTTCACAGCATGTCCCAGCCACCCCCGAGTCTGCCCCCCTCTCACCAGGATGGCCTGGCGTCACTACCTCCATCCACCCCCTTCACTTACGGGCTCCCGTGGCACCCACTCCTCACAAGAATGGCTGCTTCTGAGAACAGTATGAGGAAGACCTGCCTTCCAGCTTCAGCTGTTTTCTGACCTTTGGCACCACTCCACATTCTGGAGGGAGGGGTGAAGTCTGGAAAAGTCCTTGGAATCCTGACCAGCAGCGTCCACCCAAGCGGACTCCAGTTCTACCTCCACCTGCACTGGCAGACTGCAGGACAAACGGCCATTCCAGGTCCACCAAAGGGAGCCGCTGCTGCCTATCTTCCCGTCCACCCAGCTCATCAAGGTCATTTTGACAGGCTGAGGCAGGGCCTGGCCCAAGGTTGGTACAGAGTCAGAAGGCTGAGTTTTAACTGTAAAATTGACAACAACCTTAGGTTCTTCAGGCCATCCCGAGCGGGGGTCCCTTTCCCCGTAATACAAAAAACGCAGCACTGCTGATGTAGTTAAGTGTTATCAAGTTGGTTCCGACTCACAGTGACCCTGTATAGGGTTTCCATGGAGCAGTTGGTGGATTTGAACTGCGGAACTTGTGGTTCATAGTCCAGTGCTGACCCTACAGATCCATACCAAGTCCAGGTAACACAGCATTTGCTGTTGTTTGTTGTGAAGTGCCGTCAAGTCAGTTCCTACCCATAGTGACCCTATATAGGGTTTCCAAGGAGCAGATGGTGAGCTTGAACCATAGATTATGCAGTTCAGCGCATTACTCACAGCGCCACTTTTGTTTTGTTGTTAGATGCCATCGAGTCGGTACCAACCCATAGCGACCTTATGCACAGCAGAACGAAACACTGCCTAATCCTGGGCCAACCTCACTA
>NW_006408615.1:8874148-8876045 GCF_000296735.1 Chrysochloris asiatica | reverse complement strand
CTGGACCGTCCACACAACAGCAGAGATGTTGGGACCTATTGTTCCTGTCACTGGGTCACTCCATCTCATTGGGAGTCTTCCTCTTCTTTTGCTGACCCTCTACCAAGCATGAAGTCCTTCTCCAGGGACCAATCCCTCCTGACGACATCCCCAAGGTAAGCAGGCAAAATCTTGTCATCCGTGCTTCTAGGGAGCATTCCAGTTGTACTTCTTCCAAGACAGGTTTGTTCTGTGTTTATCTTCACTTTCTCCATGAAGTCTTTCCTAAGTGATACCCCCACACACACCACCCACAGCACTCTCCCTTCAGCACCCACGGCTGGCCTTCAGAGGCCACCACACCCCTGTATGCACACCAGAGGAGGACGCAGAAACTTTAATCTATGATCTAAAAGATGGTCAAAGAAATAGCATGTTTCTTCACACAACAGAAAACTCACGCTCCTCACAGGTGAAACACACAAATCTCTGTAAATCGGGATCTAAATAAGCCACTGAGAGATGCTTTTCAAATGCATCAAACTACATCACTTCTCCATGAGGGCAGTGCTAAGCTAAGTCCCCCGGCTGATCATAAACCAGCTGACCTCCTGACTTAAAGAATCAGCAGCCACGGAAAACAGCGGGCCTCCTTCACTTAAGTACACACGTGTTGGCTCCCAAATGCCAGCCTGCACGCAGCCAAGAACTGTGAATTCCTGCACCATCGGTAAGAAGGGCTGGGACCGGTGTAGACAGTGTGTGGTGCCGCCCAGGGCAGGACACTGGAGAGGTGAAAGTAGAGCTGGGTTCTGAAGGATGAGCAGGAGACCAGCAGGCAAAGACAGAAGAGAGAGTGTTCACAGCAGGATCGGGGGACAGCACTGAGGAAGGAGTGGGGCAGGAGATGAGGCTGAAGGGGGAAGCAGGGTCACTCACTGCTGTTGTTGTAAAGTTCTGTCAAGTCGGTTCCGACTCATAGCAACCCTGTATACGGGTTCTGAGAGCTGCTGGTGGGTTTGACCTGCTGACCAGTCCAGTACTTATCCTACAGCGCCACGCCAAGGGCCACTGAGAGCTACCACAAGTCTTGAATCTGGTCACAGCTGGAGGGCCCCACATTGGGTAAAGAAATGAAGACCCGGAAAAGAGCTACTGAAGCCACGCTTCAGATTCTGGTTCAAGTGAATTAATGAAAAAAGTTCAACCAACTCTCTCCTTCATCACCCAACATTGGAGAGCCTGGCCCAAAGGCATCTTAGAGCTTCTGTGTGCCTCTGCTTCCACCGTCTGTAAAATGGGTTGCTGTGAGGACTAGGTAGGTGGGCAATGGAGTGGTCAGAGCAGAGGAAAGCTCTGTCCTCAGGTAAACACATGCCTCCTATGAAGCTGCTGTGCTCCATTACCAAGGTAGAGGCTGCTGAAAGGCCTCAGCGACTGCGCGCAAAGCAGACTGGGCAGTTCTGGGACAGAACGCCTTCCCCGGCCTCGGTCACATCACACACCCAGTGAGGAATGCTCCCACACCAGCCACAGCCACGTCCCCAGTCTGGGCACAGAAGGCTCATTGTCCCTTCAGCGATACCTGGAAACCAGGCAGTGCACAGAGCCCCTAACAGAAAGTGCCTAGGGCTATGGAAGGCCCCAGGTCCAGGGAGAGGGACTGTGGGATCCCACCAGACACCTCCCAGTCCCTCCCACACGGACTACACCTAGTGGTGGAGCCCTGTGGCAGAGAGGCTAAGGGCACACGTGAGGAGTCTGTGTGCCTCAAGCCCCAATTCCGAGACCTTTTACTCACGAAAAAGCCCTACACACACATAGGGAGGACTTTTCAACAACTGGTGCCGAAACAAGTTTATATCCATAGACAAAAATAAATACACTTCGATCCACACGTCACACCACAACTCAAAAT
>NW_006408615.1:8872784-8873723 GCF_000296735.1 Chrysochloris asiatica | reverse complement strand
CAAACCTAAGTGATACTCCTACAAGTAAAGCACTGCTCTAAGAAAGCACTCAGGACTGACCTTGGATGAGGCAAAGGCTTCTTCTGCTGTGGCAACAACCATAAGAAAATAAAGCAAAACTGACTTTATCCAATTATTAATTTCTTCTGTTCAAAGCATAATAATGTTGAGAGCAAGAAGACCAATGATAGAAATACTGGGAGAAAATACTTGCAAATTACCTAGCTGATAAAGGACTCATGTGCACAATCTAAAGAAATCTAAAAAGAGTGAGAAATGTCAAAACTAAGTAATAAAACAAACAATCCGATTTTGAAAATGGGCAAACTGTCTGCATAAACACTCCACCAAAGAAGACATACAAACAGAAAACTGTTGAAGGTCATTAGTCATTACGGAAATGTGTGCTAATACCACAGGGAGATACGACTGCAGACTTCCCAGAATGGTTACAGTTAAAAAGATTGAGTGCTACCAAGAAGGCTGGAGACACTAAAACTCTCAGACAACACTGGGGGACGTACGATCCCGTCAGCTAGGCTGGAGGTTTCCTCAAAAGTAAACATACATCTAGCTTCTCATTCAGTCATCCCATTACCCAAAGAAATGAAAGCATGCAAAGGCTTGTATATAAATGTTCCCAGCAGCTTTATTTGTAAAAGCCCCACCCCAGAAACACAACCCAAATACCCATCAAGAGGTGCTGGATATGTGTGGCACAACCACACAGCAGATAAAAAAGACACGAGCTACAACTACAGTGGTTGATGTTCAACCGTTTCAAGAGGCAGCAATGATACTGAAGGAAGAAGTCCAAGGTGCATTGAAAGAATTGGCAAAGAACAAGGCACCAGGTATTGATGGAATAAAAATTGCAATCTTTCAAGAAAGTGAGGTGGCACTGGAGATACTCACTCATCTCTGCCAAGAAATTTGGAA
>NW_006408615.1:8864505-8871559 GCF_000296735.1 Chrysochloris asiatica | reverse complement strand
CAGTGAGATGGATTGGGGCTCCAGCGTGGTAAGAATTGTGAGGTTGACCCAGGATCTGACAGTGTTTCGTTCTGCTGTGCATAAGGTCGCTATGAGTCTGTACCGACTCAATGACACCTAACAACAACAACTACAGTGTGGAGAAACCTCAAAATCACTGTTGCTGAGGGAATGCAGCCAGAATAAAAAGCACATGCCTATGAAATTCTAGAAAATGCAAACACAGCTGGTGTGACAGAAAGCAGGGAAGGGACACCAAACAGGCTCAAGGAAATTTTGGGCAGGGCCAGAATGAAGCTGTATACTTTTATGTTGTTACTGGCGGTGGTGGTGCAACCCTGAATAGGGTTTCCAAGGAGCACTTGTGGGTCTGAACCACTGACCTGGTATCTAGCAGTCCAGTGCTTATCCTACAGTACCACACCAGGAGCCCGATACTTTCATATGTGCCCCCTTATTATATGTCAGTAATTATAACTCAGTTAAGTTCACTGTAACTCAATAAAGACTGCCAACTTTGAACCACTGGTGCAAATGGTTCATGTGCTGGACTGCTAAGCGAAAGGTTGATGGTTGGTGTTCACCCAGAGGTGCATCAGAAGAAAGGCCTAAGAATCCATTTCTGAAAAAATCAGTCCCTGAAAAGCTGACGGAGCACAGTTCTCCTCTGACACACGTGGGGTCTCCGAAACACAGAAAAGATTCTGCAGCAAATGCTTTTACTAAATTAGCAGAAACATTCCTTAGAAGGAAAGGGTTTTTGAACACTCAAAGTACAAAGGGCCAAATTTTATACTAAAAGTCAGTCCTCCCCAAGAAAGGGGAGTAGCTCACTTTGCCCATACAACAACTGGCCAGTCCTTATTTTCTCCTGTGGGTGACAACACTGTTCAGAGCAGCTTCTGTGACCTGCTGGGGTGGGGATGCTCCTAACGGTTTCATCAAGCAGGGGACAGAGCTGTGCTCGGTTCTCAGTCCACTGGGCAGGGCTGTCTCTGAGCTGGCAGTTACCCTGACAGGGAGGGACCTGGGGGCAGTTGTGTGCGCTGTGGGACACTGTGGCAAGAAGCAGTGAACTGCCCCTTCCTTACCCTCCCCTCCCAGAGGACAGGAAGTCACAAGAATGTGCCACAGAAGGTTCCAGAGCAAGTGGACTTCAGTCAAGAAGAGCTGCCGCCTTGATCCCAGAGGATCTGGGGTTTGCTGCCAGGAAAGTCTCGTTTGCTAACACAAATGCCATTCACGGCGATACTTTCAGGCAGATGTCCATTCTGCTAAAGCGGAACTGAAACATGAGCCCTAAAGAAGACCAGGGTGCCGACTGGAAGCCTGATACTGTGGCCAGAAGGCGGAGACCAGCAAGGCCCAGAAGGACAGTGATGTCAGCGTCAGCGGCGAGCGGCCCTCTTCATGTGCTGCTGAGTGAGCAGTACGAACAGGTAAGCAGGGGAACATGTACGATTGGAGACCCACCTGTCAGACAGCAAAGACACCTCCAAGATCTACAGGCTGCTGGAAGGAAACGACATGGACAGGGTCAAGCATTCTCCAACAAATATGGACTAGATGATTTCAGGAAACCAAAGAAACACATGAATTCGGGCAGACTGTCCAAGCCCAGGAGGGAGGGTCCCTCACGTGCACACACAGGAACACACCAGCCTGCGTTTCCATTCTGAATACATGCATGCACACACGCGCAGTAAAAACAGCCCACTGGCTGGATGTCTCTCTGGCCAAGAAGTGTGTACACGGGGCACAGTGTATCTGGGAAGAGGCTCACAGGAGTTTTGTACGTGTGTTAGGCACCAGTGGACAGTGGTCTAGGACCCCCTGACCTCGAGATTCCTCAGCCTTGGTCACAACTGAAGAAGCCCAAGAAAAGGCCCCATGCGTCCGGTTGAAGAACAAGCCTGACTTTTGACGGGTCTGTGGGCCCCTCTGCAGCCCCCGGACTGGGCCAGGACCTGGAGCCACAGTTTCGGAGCACAGCAGCTCTTTACGGCAGAACCCCCTCGGGCTTTGCTGCAAAGCTTCTCTCCTGTGATAAACACCCACCCCATGCCAACCCCCAGTCTTCATGGTGACTTTAAACCTGAACTTGCTGCAGCTCTGGAAACGCCATCCTGGACCCTCAGGACCCCCACTCCCAACAATATCCCCTGGGGTGGCAGATACCAAGGGGCGACACCCCCATCCCAGGCTGGGGGGCTGCTCTGGACCCCCAACGCCCAGGAAGGATGACTGGGCAGTGAGCCGAGCGGAGTCAGCTTTTCCTACCGACTATGAATTGACTGTCCAGAAACTTAAGCCCGGCAGCTCATCATGTTCCAAAAGAACTTCACAAAGGTCCCGCTCTGTGTTTGACACAACGGCACTGCAAGTCTCGGGCGGAGGCAGAGCAAGTTCTTTCTTCACTGGAACTATTTTAAAAACGGGCAGCTGTCAGTGCCGGGGGAGGAAGAAGGGTGCTGCTATCCCGGGACCAAGCCTACCTCATAAATACTGCTGCATTCTGTGGCCTCCAGAATACACAACGCTTTCTGAAGGAATTTTTTAAGAACCTACTCTGGCCACTGGGCAGGATGTAAACCTTAAAACAAGAAAACAACTGTCTGGTGTGAAAATGCCAGGGTGGCTACACATCTCCTCAGCCAAGGGCAAAATAAGATGCACTTCAAACGTCACTCACTAGGATGGGACTGAGGATGGGATGATGCAATTTTGCTAACAGTTTAAAAACATAAAATAGGCAGCAATATACATGTGACTATATATGTAAATACACATCCAAGGGAGCTTCTAAAAGTTCTTGGAAAAATTCCATTATCTTTTCATTCCCCATATGTAACCATTCTCACTGTCTACAACGTCCACCCATCTTTACGCTTGCTGCTCACATCAAGATTAAACTTCTGAATAAAAGAGCCGGCCAGAGAATGGAGGTCCAGAACCAGCTTCTGTTTAAGAAGTAAACAGAGGTCTCCAAGCAACGCCCATGAATATCACTTACTCAGATTTTTAAATAAAATGTATCCAAATGATGCAACACTTTCATAAAAGCGGTGGGCACTTACTAGGAAGTCTTACTGGGACCACTGAACTCTTTTTAGAAAGCATTAAGCCCACGTTTAAACTTGTCTTTTTTCTTCTTATACACGTAATTAAACCGCAGCCCTATTTTGGACAAGATCCGTGATGGCATTACAGGATAGCACTGGACTGCTAACCACAAGGAGAAAGATGAGGCTTTCTGTTCCCGTAAAGATTTATGGTCTCCAAACCCTAGACTATGTCGCTCTGAGCAGAATGGCCTGATGGCAGGGGGCATTTTGGAGAGGGAAGTTCTTGCTGGGTTTTCACTGTTACAGTCATGCTGGGATGAAACAAGGAGGTCTGATAGTGCGGCCCTTAGAGCACTTGGCTGCAAATGAAAAGGTCGATGGCTCAAACCCACCAACAACTCCAAGACATGAAAGATGTGGCAGTCTGCTTCTGCAAAGATCTATAGCCTTGGGAACCCTCTGGGGAAGTTCTATCTACTCTGTTCTACAGGATCGCTGAGTCAGAACCGACCCGACTGCACTTAACAGCAACAACAGCTTACGACTGGGCCCACCCACGCTGGGGACCCCCATCTCCCCAACATGCCCTGAACCAGGAAATGGCAGACAGACAGAAGAAATTGAAATTACAAAGCTGGGAAAAGGCAATGGTAAATGCCCACTGAACTGCCCCCCATAAATCAAAAGCCAGTCATCAGCAAGTTAATTCTAGCTCATGGAGACCCCAGGTGTGTCAAAGGGAGCTCCGAAGGTTTTCTTCTGAGGCGACTCTGGGTAGACGTGAACTGCCAGTCTGTTTGGTTAGCAGTACAAGATGCTAACTTTGTTTACCACCCAAGTGCAAAAAAAGGACACTCCCGCCATCAGAAGAGGACCCTTTTTTTTTTTTTTTTTAAGATCAACAATGCCCCTGCCGCCCTAGATGCGAGCATATAATGATGGAGGAAAGCAAGATACAATAAAAGATTACTGCAAATTTGTGATTTAAATGAATTGGCATTTTACTCATCTTGTTGCTGTTCTTAAGAGCCACTGAGCCGGTTCTGACTCATAGCGACCCTGTCTAGAGTTTCCCAGGAGTAGATGGTGAGTGGCCCAGTGCTTAGCCAAGAGCGCCACACCAGGGTTCTTTATGCATCCTAACCACCCAAAATAAAACAAAACCAACTGCCCTCAGGTCGATTCCAACGCCGAGCGACCCTATACCGAGTTTCCAAGACAGTAAATGTTTATAGGAACGAGAGCCCCTCCTGATGTTTCCCTTGCAGAGCAGCTGGTCAGCTTCAAGCCCCAGCCTTTCCGTTTACAGCTGAGCACTTTAACCACAGAGTCACCAAGGATCCTTGCTTGCACTTACAGGAAAACAAAACAAAACCCATTGCTGTTGAGTGGATCACAACTCATAGTGGCCAGTAGGGCTCAGGAGAAGTGCCCACAGGGTCTCCAAAGCTGCAAATCCCCAGAGCAGTGGCTGGTGGGTTCAAACCGTCGCCCTTTAGGTTAGCAGCTGAGCACTTTAATGAGAACGGCATGCACCTGGCCCAACTGACCTACAAATTCTTACAGAGCCACTTAGGAGCCGATCTCGTGAGCAGCACTGAAGGTGAACTGACAAAGGACAAGTCCAGGCTTCCTACTTCAGGCATTTCCCGCAGGCTTCTCAAACGCCGCTGATGCACCACGTTAAGGTTGCCCAGAGGAAAATCGATTTACACAGCCAGAAATCGATTTACTGCAGAAAACTGTAAATTACTTTAGACATAAGCCGCTGGCTTTACAAAAGTCAAAGAGGAGGGGGTGCATAACCCCCAGGGGTGACCAAAGAGCTGGTCACATGAAACCCCCCACAACACCCAGTTAGCAGTAAGGACCTGGATGGTGGCCGAGGGGACTGCAGACACTGAGAGGTCCTGCCCCACTTTTCCACGAATGGGTTCAGTTCAGCCTCTCCAACTTTCTCACCCTGCCTCATGGAAGTGGCAGGAGGGCAGGGGGTCCAATTTGGTAGAAAGGTAAGAGAATGGCTGAGTCCCCAGAAACACTGTTCTCAAACCCACCCTCAAAAATGCGGCACCCTCGGATCTCAAAAGCGCTCTTCTCTCTAACAAGAATGTCCCCCACCCCACCACATCTCATGCTGTCCTCCAGAGTTAGTTCATGCAATGGGGGCCCTTTCACATCCTAACCAAGCGGTGGCCAGGACCACCCTCATGATCCCACTGCAAGGTCCTGCTTCTGTGGGATGCTCAGACCAGGTCCAGCAAACAGCCCCAGCTCTGAGAAGCACAGCAAACTTGGCACCTCATGAAGGGCACTCTGAGGAGTCCCCAACTCCCTATCTGACCCAGACTAAAGCTTGGCTCCAGGAATGCTAAGGCCTAATGCCTCGTGGTCAGTCACCAAAGATTCTGTCCCAAGACATGTCAGCTCATTCTAGGCTGGGTCACTCAGCCTTATCTGGGTAACCAAGCAAGGGTTCCTCGGGGAAATAAAATGGGAAGAGTGGGCAAGACAAGGGAACAGAAAGAGTAGGCGTCCCTGGGGCTTGTGAGTTACCATTCAAAGGGGCCCTGGTTGTGCAGTGGCTAAGCACTCAGTTGCTAACCACAAAGTGTTCTGAACAAAGATGCAGCAGTCTGCAGCCGTGGATTGTTGCTGTTGTTGTTACCAAGTGCCGTCAAGTCAGTTCCATCTCATAGCAATCCTGTGTAAGGTTTCTGAGGAGTGGTAGGTGGATTTGAACCGCTGACCCTGAGGTTAGCAGTGTTAATCCTATAGTGCCACACAAGGATTCCCATCCTCTGGGGCAGTTCTACCCTGTCCTATAGGGTCGCAAGAATAGGAGAAGATGGGATGGCAACAGCCTTGGTCTAGTTCCCATCCAGTTTCTCTGAGAAGTCAGAAGGTGACTTGGGGCTTCCATCCAGCCCTCGACAGCTTCACCCCACACAAAGTCAACTGCTCAGCCAGTTGCCTAGGCAACGGGCAACCAAGACATGTTTAGGCATCTGTGGAAACCGGGGCAAAGTACAGTTTCCATCGTTGTGATAAAATGTCGACTGCCAAGTAGGGAGAGAAGAATGACTCTAAATGGAGTTTTATTGACAAAATAAGCAGGGGCGTGGAGGGAGGCGGGAGCTGGGCAGTCCCTAGCGGAGCCAAGGCGGCTAGCTGAGCCCTGCAGTGCTGGCTCTGTGCCAGGCAAGAACCCCAGTCCCCGAGTATCCATGTTGGAGCCATCTGAGATGAGCCCCTCTTCAGTTCTGCCTTCTTATGGAGGAGTCTTTTTGTGTTGCTTGGCGCACCCCGGGCTCCTTTTTCAGCTGGGATAAGAGGAACCAAGAAAAAGAGCTCTTGTCTAAAGACAAGCCAGAGAATGAAAGGGGAAGCAATCCAGGGGGCAGGAAGGAGGGACCTGGTTGGAGCGGGCAGGAATCCAAGGGAGGGAAGCTGAAGGCAAGAGCCGAGTCCTCCTGGTCCGGCCTCTGCCCCCCACCTGGACCCCTCTGTGGTTCTGCTAAGCACTCGGTATTTGCAAGGCACCTTTTCCTGCACAGACCCTGGAAAATGGGCTACCAGGAAAGCAGAACTCTGCCCAGGCAGAGAGACAGTGGATGGTGAAAAGTGAATCAGTCCATGATAGCAGTGAAGGGCAGTGGACCACAGGAGAGAAAGAATTAAACCCGAAAACACAGAGAAAAACAAGGAGCCTAAGCAGAACCCCGTCCAGCACCATGAACCTCCTAATACTTTCTCGTTAAGATGTGTCATCTCCAGCAAGGAGCAGAACTAGGGACGCTTCAGGATAAGCACAAGACAGCTAACGGCAAGGTCGGCAGCTCAAACCCATCAGCTGCTTCTCAAAAACCCTACACAGTAACTATGAGTCGGACCGACCATGTGGCAACGCACAACAACCCTATACAGTAACTGTGAGTCGGACCGACCAGGTGACAATTCATAACAACCCTATACAGTAACGGTGAGTC
>NW_006408615.1:8859184-8864197 GCF_000296735.1 Chrysochloris asiatica | reverse complement strand
CGACCAGGTGACAATTCACAACAACCCTATACAGTAACGGTGAGTCGGACCGACCAGGTGACAATTCACAACAACAACAGAAATAGCAGAGAGAGATGCAGTCAGGTTGTCCTGGTTTGTGAACAAGACCATTGGAACTACCTTGCTCGGCCTTTCCCAGTATGCACAACTGTACATGAGGAAAAGAAAACCAAGTTCTACAGGGTTCTGTGGCTAAAGAATCATGGCCGCAGCTGATGAAAGGACGCAACACAAAAAGTCACCACCTTCGGAACACAGGACATTAGCTCAGGGGATCAGTAAATAAAGTTGTTGCTGTTAGGGGCTGTGGAGTCGGTTCTGACTCACAGCCACCTTCTGCACACCGGAGCGAAACACTGTTCAGTCCCAGATCAAAGGATATGGGCAACCATTCCTCTGAGCCCACTGTCTGTCTCGGTCACTGTGACCATCCATCTCGAGGAAGGTCTTTTTCGCTCACCCTCCGCTTTTCCAAGCACAGTGCCCTTCTCCAGGGACGGCTCCCTCCTGAGAACATACCCAAAGTCCCTGAGACAAAGTCTCACCATCCTGGCTTCTAAGGAGCATCTGGCTGAACTTCCAAAACAGACTTGTTCATTCTTCTGACAGCCAGTGGTACCAACATTCTTCACCAACACCATCATTCCAAAGCTGGAAGGACTTTAAAAAGGCAATTTCTGGCTTTTGAAAGCAAAGCTTCCAATTCAAGTAAGATGATAATCCAAACACTTAAGGAAGACAGGATGACTCATTTAAGAAACTCCTAAGTTTCTTATCTCACAGATGTTTGGGAGCTCTAATGACCAAGGTGCTTCAAAGTGAAGTAATCCTCTGATTGGTTTCACCCATAACGATGGGAAGAATAAGGTCATAAGCAGCAGCACAGACTTCCCAAACATCAGGGGTGTGTCCAGATCCTTTGATCCGGAATTTCTCTTCCTGGGACTACATCGCCCAGAACTACTAATGACAGGTGCAAACTACACTCCACCTTCATCTACAAACAGCACAAACATGGAAACAGCCCAGACTTCTCGGCAGCAGGGCAATGGCTTCATCTCAGGAGTGCAACAGGGCCGTGCAACCATCAGAAAGCTCTCTGATGGGCTTTTTGCCAAAAAGTGGAAGAGAGTCAATATAGTATGTAAATGAGAGGAACAGCACAATCAGGAAACAGAAGAGAGACACGTGGCCGGTGCAAGTGCCAAGTCTCACCCAGCTCACAATACAACCTGGATGACCTTGGACTAGGCATGCCTCTCTCTCCTACCTTCAATCTTCAGACAACTTAAAGACAAGAGAGCCCCCTGCAAAAAAAAAACAAAAAAATTGCCACAGAAATTATCACAAGTACAAAGCAAACACCTGGCCTCATTTACCTGCACAAATGATCTGCATTGGGTATCACAACGTCAACACAGCATGAAAGTCTTTTACATTTTGACTAAGTGTAATGTCAAGTCACAGAGGGCTAGAGCTGAAGAGTAAAGCATCCAGCTGATATGAAGTGAGGGGAGACGCACAAGAACACTCAAACTTGCAGATAGTACCCATTTGACCTAGCCTCGATGGCTTGACAATCATAACTCGACCAGACGAAGATTAAAAAAAAATTTTTTTTTAACTTTTTGAATAAAGGAAACAAGGGCAAATTGCTACAATTTGATAAACTTGACCTATACTCATGGAGGCAATAACTCTAAATACCAACAGATAGTGAAGGCGTCTTCACATCAAGTATCAATGCTATCCCCTGTGTACACAAGGTAGATAGGGATGGACCACTTAGACATTGACTACCTGAAATGAGGGGGCAATAAAGGCACGAGGTGACTGGCTTACAGGAAGTTTAGTTTAAGAGAAGAAAGAGTCCCCACTGAATGGTTTTCATCTTGTCTAGATGGGTCTGGTTAAAAGAGACAGGGATAAAATTCTTATGATTCAATGTTGTTGTTGTTAAGTGCCGTCGAGTCGGTTCCGACCCAGTGAGTAATTATTATCATGACTAATTAACTGCAGCTGTCACAACTGTAAAGGTAGAAGTTTTGTATCAAAAACGGGGGAGTACAGTCAGTGACATAGCCAGACTATGAGGACTAGAGTGGAGAGTGAAGTATCCAGCTGATAAGAAGAGAGGGCATATGCATAAGAACACCCACACTTGCAGATACCCACTTGACCTGGCTTCAATGACTGGATGATCAGAGCTCAACAAGAAGAAAGAAAAGGGAAAAAAAAGAGTCATCTGATGTGGAACAAACAAGATGGCAGATTGGGTGGCAGTGCAGTGAGGAGCTCCGTCAGCAACAACACAGAAAACCGGACCAAGCAGGCTCAGGGGATGGTGCCAGAACTCTGAACCACACGTAAATTTAGAAGGTTGGAAGGTTTACAGCCATTGGAATTTGTAGTAGAAGCAAGAAATGCTGTGCTTTCTAATCCAAGGCGCTCAGCTGCTCCCTGAGCAGTCATCTTGGGTGAGACCGAGCTGGGAGAGAATCAGAGCAGCCACAAACGCCGGAAAGAACCATGGAGATAAAGGTGTGGACATTCTTTTTTTCGTATCTGTTTATCAGTCTCTCGCTGTCTGCGTACCTCCATTCTAGTGATTAGAAGGGGTGCCTGAGCAAGAGGACACTCCACCCCCATCCCCAGAGGGTTCTACTACGCTTATACACAGAAATCCTCAAAATTTAAAAGGACCGTTTCCACTTAAAACCAAATGGCATTGACAAACAGCCATAGCCGGCCCTATCACTAGGAAAAAAGGCCTAAACGGGGGTTGTGGAGCAAGACAGGCACACTAAAAAGGAAACAGGCCAAAAATAAAATCCTGAGTTACGTAATACTGACCAACAGTGGCATCTTGAAATTTCTCAGGAAGCAGAGTGAAAAGGGAAGCCCATCTCCTGATCACATCTACCAGGAGGCAATCAGAAAACATAAAAAACACCAAAATACAAACCTATCTAAGTATTAAGGCCATTGCTAACCACTGAATATGCCCACAAAACAGAAACAGACAACCATATCAGCACATGTCCAGAAATGAGATAAAGTGACTGAAACAAATGAGCTGGAGGTAGACCTACACTCCATAGTGG
The DNA here is from genome assembly GCF_000296735.1 of Chrysochloris asiatica. Taxonomy (NCBI): domain Eukaryota; kingdom Metazoa; phylum Chordata; class Mammalia; order Afrosoricida; family Chrysochloridae; genus Chrysochloris; species Chrysochloris asiatica. The sequence continues at coordinate 8,861,072 of NW_006408615.1, read as the reverse complement.
AAGGAGGGCAGGCTTTGGAAATGCCTGAAAAGGAATTCAGAACAATGATTACCAAATTATCAAAACACTATACAAAAGAGTTGAGAAAAATAAGGAAGAAGTCAGGAAAGTGCTACAGGAACAATCAAATAAGATAGATACAGCATTGGAAACAATTCAAAACCTACAGAAAGAGGTCCAAACAATTAATAATAGAATATCAGAAATGGACAATACACTGAAAGGGCAAAGGAGTAGAACTGAAGAGATAGAAGCCAGAACTAGTGAGCTGGAAGATAAATCTCTCAACACTACTGAGATAGAAGCCAGAACTAGTGAGCTAGAATATAAATCTCTCAATAACACTAAAAAGAACAAACAGAAAAAAAGATTTAAAAATCTGAGGAAGGTCTAAGATTCATGTTGGACAACATGAAGAGGAATAACTTAAGAATCATCAGCACTATGGAACAACAAGAATTACACAAGTCCACAGAAGGAGATAGTTGAAGAACTGCTGGAAGGAAATTTCCCTAACATCCTGAAAAATGAAAAGATAAGCATCCAAGTAGCTCAATGAACCCCAGGAAGACTAGACCCTAAAAGACAGTCACCAAGACATATAATAATCAAGCTCTCCAAAATCAAAGATAAGGACAGAATCCTAAAAGCAGCTAGGGAAAAGAGTAGTACAACATACAAAGGCAAGCAAATCTGATTAAGCTCGGATTTCTCAACAGAAACCATGCAGATAGAAGGCAATGGGGAGAGATATATAAAACCCTGAAAGAAAAAAACTGCCACCTAAGAATCCTCTATCCAGCAAAGCTGTCAATCAAATACGATACTGTAATCACAACATTCCAGGATAAACAGAAGCTAAGGGATTTTACCAAAGCCAACACTGTGATGAAAAACATCCTAAAGGGAGTGCTGTGGACAGAGAACCAACAAGAACAGACAACAACCAGAGATTGACATACGTGGCAGCATCACCTGGAACTCAATCAACAAATGGAAGAGTCGAGAACAGAATAAAACTGTAAGAACAAATTCAGAGAATCTGGGAGGTCAGTCTATGATCAAAACAATTACAATGTGAATGAAGGTCAACACAGAGGAACAGAGCAATCAGGTAGATTACTGGATAAAATAAGACTGTCTTAAATGGAGGGAAAAGTTAATGGAATATAAGGTGACCATACCAGTGGGGCTGGGGTAGGGGGCTTTGGGGGAGGTGACAATAGAGCACAGGGTAAGGGCAGATACAGCATGTCTCGGGTGTTGGGGAAGGCAATACAAGAAGGGTGAGGAAGTAGAAGAACAAAGTATATCAGGGAACACTGAGGCAAGTTTGCATGGCCTAAGTGGGACAGAGGTAAATTGCGATGTATGCTAACCTTGGAACAACAGGGCTCTGTGATACAGGGATCTAGGCATAGTTTGAAGAGGGGAAATAATACTAAAATGCTTGACTGTCTTATGAATATTGTTTTCCTTTGTCTACTATTGTAAAATAGACACTTGAGTAGGATAGAAAGGAATGTCGGGAAACATGATTACAGAAAACTTGTAAACCCGTCTTCAGCCTATAATTGATTGGAATACCTAAAAGGGGTTTTAGAACTTGCCCAGTGAAATAGGCCTTTGCAAACCCTTTGTAGCGTATAGAACCTTAAGTGGAATTCTGAGTCCCATCCAGAACCTTCTGAGGTGGGACGTTCCCACTAGCAAGGACAAGCAGACCAGCCTGGAACAGCTAGAGCATCAGAAGATGCATCCTCAAAGAAGGATCATCAGGAAAAACCCAAAACAAAAATGTCAGCATGACTGGCTACTGCAAGAATAAGCAAGCTGTTCACCGGGAAGTCATCAAGGCAAGCAATCAAGTTCCTTCAGGACAAACCCC